>NW_018252894.1:198139-289289 GCF_001263595.1 Phalaenopsis equestris
CAGGAAAAACTTGAATTATGGAGGTCTACATTGGAGTTTAAAGGCCTTTGTTTAAGTAGAACTAAAACTGAATACATGGAATGTAATTTTAATAGTAATAGCTCTAGTGACAGAAGTGTGACTTTGGGTGATCAAATTAGTAAAAGGTGTGAATAATTTAGAGATCTTGGGTCCGTTGTCCAAAGCAAAGATTATATAGATGGGGATGTTAACAGTAGAATTCAAGTTGGTTGGTTGAAGTGGAGGAATGCTTCGGGCCTTTTGTGTGATAGAAAAGTACCGCTAAAACTGAAAGGAAAATTTTATAAGACGGTGGTGAGACTTACAGCAATGGAGAAAAAGGATTCATGTAGCCGACCCCATGTAGTGGGAATAAGGCTTTGTTGTTGTTGTTGTTGTTTTAATTATTTAAATATTTAAAATAGGCTAAAAATCAAGTTTTTATTCTAATTATTATTTGATTTTTATAAATTATCCCTGATCACAGAGAACTCAAAAAACAAAGTTTCATAATTTTTTGAGTTATATTTTAATTTTTAAAAATCATTTAAATGCCAAGAGTGGTATTTATCTATAAAAATCAATTTAAGTTGTCAAATGAACTCAAAATATTTTAAAATTTTTATGATGAGTTCTCTGGATCATAAATCACAGTGGAGATTAAAAATAAAGTCATTTAAATGTTTATATTTTCCAAAGTTAATTATCTTTGTGATTTAGTATTTGCAAAATTTAAGTACATTTTAAATGACTTCACCCTTGAAATTATTTCCAAAGGTTTCTCTAATCATGGCGGACCTTCCAAAATTTTCTTAGGATTAATTTACATGATTATTTTGAAGGAATAATGTGGAATAACTTGAAAAATTTGGATCTCTGTGTAGGAACCTCTTCTGACTTTGGTAAAATAAGAGAATGTTTCCCTTGACAGAGGCTACAACAAGTCAAAATTTCAAGCCAAGATGATGTGTTAATATGCATGGAGAATCAAATAATTGAAAATAGTGTTTAATTAATTAAAATTATTTTATGCATCAAATGGACTTGAAATTTATGCCACATTATTCTCCTCTGTTCACTGAGCAAGAGGGTATTTTTACTTTATTTTTTGTAACTTTTCTACACAAACTTATGTATTTTTGAAGTTTTGGGGACTAAATAAATATGAAAAGGCCCCTATTTTCCTACTTATCCATGTCAACCTCATACTGGACGAATATGCCACGTGTCGCTGTATGATTGGCGCCCCCAGCCAGGTCATTCCCGCCCATGTCGGACCGCGGTCTATCCGACGCGATCAGGGCCACCCGATCAATACATGCTCGATCTGACGGTCACGGGTCATCATCCCAAATGAACTGGACCCAAAAACCGTCCATTTTAAAATGCTAATATCTCACTCAATTCTTAACTAAATTGAGTGAATTTTTTTTAAATACTTGTATTGACTAGTAGAACACATCCATATCGTTGATGAACCCTTAAATTGATTATATATTCATGAATAATTAAAAGAGGCTCGGTTTAGGGTTAACTTTGAATACCTTGGTCCAAGAGGGGAAACCTCAATTGGATGCTTATAGAAACTTTGTGTGGGTGTCAGAAGCCTAGGGATGGAGCGTCTGGTCGTGGTGAAACGCCTAGACCCAAATTCGACCAAGGCCGATTTGGGGGTTTGGTCGAAGTCCAACTTAGGGTGGACGGATGATGGGGATTTTGTGGGGGATCTTCTTCTCCTGATGTTGGGATGGTGTGGGTGCAATTAATTTGAATTTGGTGGAGGTTTGGAGGATGTCCTATTTCGACCTTGAAATTGAGCTCCAAAATTGAACTCAGGTAATGGATTTGAGTGGCTAAGGAAGGTTTGGTTAAGCTCAAGAGGTCTCCAGAAAGCTCTGGAAGAAGTTTCACTGAGTCTCCCCAAGGAATTTCAAGCTCTCTGCCTTTTGCTATGGAGGGGGAGTTTAAATAAAATGGCTTAGGCTGGCTGCTAGGGCCAATTGAGGGGTGCATTTGGTTGCTTATGTGGAGGGCAGAGAAGCTCCAATGAGCAGCTAGGCTGATTTAGCCTTTGGGTTTGAATTGGGTAACAATCCTTTGTCTTGGCCATTGTTTTGGCCATTTTCCAACCACCAAGGTGGCTGACTGGCTAGGCATTGGTCACCTCTTTGCTCAGGTAAGTCAGGGATGGCTAATGATGATTATCTCCCAAGGGTAAGTGATGATGTTGGAGATATTTCAAGCTTGGTCCAAAAATGGGTTTAAATCCCTTAATTTGTGGATCCGTTGGTCCATAGCTTGTCATGGTGATTTTAGGAGGGTTTAGCTTGGTCTTTAGGAAGGTTTTTGTGGCTATGAAATCATTACTTTGGTGGCTTAGACATGGTTAAGTCAATTTTTGGTGAAAGGGTCCAAGTGAGTGCAAATGACCAAAGCTTAGGTTTGGGCTAGGTTAGCCATTTCCATTGACCCAATTTATTGATCAAAAGAGTGTAGATGATTGTTTTGAAGATTTTTGGTGAAGGGTTGAAGTGATTTTGAGTTCAATTGGAAGGTCAATTTGAGGGAGTTTTGAACTTTAATCAATTTGGTCATGTTGGGCTAGGCTTGGGTTAGCCTTGGGCTAGGTCCAAATTGGTTATTGTAAATGTTCAATAGGGACCTCATGAAGAGTTTCCAACATGAATTAGATACCAATTTGGAGGTTAAGGCAATGAATTGGGTGAAATTTGGGGACTTAGCCAATTTGGGGCTAAATTTGGGAATTTTTGATTTAGGCCAAAACTAAATGGATTTGAGGCTTCTCCAAGGTCAATTGATGGTTGATTCTAATGTTCAAGAATGTTATCAAGATTTTTAAATATTAATTGGGGCCAACTGACTAGGCTATGGGTTCAATTTAGTGAGATTAGGTCATATGATCAAAATTGGGGTTTTGACCCAAATCAAAATTGGGCCAAATCATGGACCAATTGAGCTTAGATTTTGTTTATTTTGGTCATATAAAAAGTGAATTTGAGTTTAGGATTGGAATTGGGGTCAATTGAGATCAAATTGATGGACATTTGAGTTGGATTTGGGGAAATTTGGGTCTTTAAACGGCAATTTGGGGATTTTGTTTAAAGATGGTCAAATTTGCCAAATTGGGTCATGTAGTTGTTGATAAAAATGAAATTGGGAATATTTAGGATTTATTGGGATTTTATAGGAATGTTTGGAATTTTTGGAATTTTGGGTCCAAGAGGGGTATTTTGGTAATTTGGGGGTGTTTTAGCGGTAAAAGGCCAAGATGGGTATTTTGGTAGATTCGAGGTACCGACCATCACCAACAAGCTGTGGAACAATGGAAATCCCATTTTGGGTCCTCTACATGGTGGTCTTAGTTAAACCATAGCCCTAGGGCTACTAGGTTTAGGGGATCATCTACATGAGTATCCCAAAAAATCAAGGTATCTAGGCTAGAAACTTGATTTCAGGGTTGTGTGTGATTGTGGGTGCATATAAGTGTAGTGAGTGCCTTAGCTCCAGACCAACACCCAAGGTCAACCCTAAGGTCCAGCATTCATAAGGCTGACTCATCTTGAGTTTCTCCCAGAGTGACCCCACCTACTATGTATTTAGAGGTTGATAGCAACATATGGAACTTTAAGCTCAGTAGAGAAGAGTTTAGAATTTCTAATGGTGAGGGTTCCATATCTAGTTTTCTAAGAGTAGTCAATAGGAAAATCTTATGGCTAGACCTTGGGCTACTAACGAGGAAAAACTAAACCTCAACCAAAAATGAGGGCAACAGAAGGTCTCAATCAGATAAGGTCTCAATCAGATGGTGGTAGTAGCTTTGAATGAGTCCAACAAACCTCCAGATGAAGTCTTGGGTTGTGGTGAACTGCCAAGGTATGATTTTAACTAAGGCGGATTTCAGGTGTTGTTCTAAGGCTGTGCTAGAGGCTCTCCGTGATGGAGTTTTTGTGGGGAATCAACTCCTCTCACTGAGAGGATTGTGTGTGCACGGTTAATTGGAGTTTAGTTCATTGTAGACCTGTGGATAAATCTATCCTAGTTTTGAGGCAAATTTCAGTGAAGAAATTGACTCTGTGCAGTGGTTGAGAGCGAGGGGATTGAGCTTAGGAAGGTTTCGAGAGGCTTTGGTGAGATTTTGGCACTATTTCCCCATGGTTTCAAGCGCTCTCCCCTTTGGCTATGGAAAGCTCCATTTATAGCCATAGCTTCCTGGTGGAGCTCAGGGCTGGGAATTGGGTGCTAAAGCTTGCTGAGGTGGAGGTAAGAAAAGATTTAATGGCCAAGGAGACTTATCCAACTTAGGGAGGTTTAATTTTATGTTTTTGTCATTTGGGGTTCTGTTGGGCTAGCTATTTTTTGTGGCTGAGGTGGTGGCTGACCCGAGTTCAGTCATTTCTGGGCTCAGGAAGGCCAGGGGTGCTTATTAATGGTTAAACACTAATGGTAAGGCATGATGGCAAGACAAAAAAAGGGGTGAAGTCCCCTAAATCAAGGGACCATTGGTCCATAGCCAATGTAGGGTGAGCTAGATGAGTCTAGACTAGTCACTAGGGCCCAAACGATGGCTGTAGAGGCTTTGGTTTGATAATGTTAGCATGGCTTAATCAATTTTGATGCATGGGTTCAATTTGGGTCAAACTGTCTTGAAGTTGGGTTTGGCTTAGGCTAACCATAAAATGGGACCAAATTTATTGATCAACTTGATATAGATGATTGTCACAAAGAGTTTGGAAAAGATTTGGAGTGATTTTGAATTGATTTGGAGGGTCAATTTGAATGATTTTGGTCATTTGGTTAATTTTTAAAGTATTGAGCTAGATTTGGGTTTAAGTTGAGCTAGAGTTTTGCTAGGACCCAATTGAGGGTTCAAATTAGTCGTAAAGATTGTCATGAAAAGTTTTAGATAGAAATTGAATGGAAATTTTGGGGCTATGGGGTTCAAGTTTGTCAAATTTGGGGACAAGGCCAATTTGTGGCAAAATTGGGGGTTTTGGTTCAAGTTGACCTTGAGTATAATTGGGGCTTGACTGAGGCCAAATAAAGGCTTAATTTGATATGGGGGAGTGTTTTGAAGAGTTTATGATTCAAAATTGTGGCAATTGGATAGATTTGGGGTTCAATTGAGTGAGGTTTTGGTTTTGGGTCTTTTTGATTTGGGTTAAAATTGAACTCAAATGTGGGTAAAATTAGCTTGGATTTTATTTCAATTGAGTATGGTCCTAATGAACTTGAGTTTAGAATAGGAATTGGAGAAAATTGGGATCAAATTGGTGGACATTGGGGTTGAATTGAGGTAATTGGGCCTTTAAAGGAAATTTAGGGCTTTTGGTCAAAAAAGTCAAATTGATTGAGGTTATGGGGCTCAATTTGGTAAAATTTGGGGACATGGCCAATTTGGGGCAAAATTGGGGGTTTTGTTCAAGTTGACCTTGAGTAAAATTAGGGCTTCATGAAGGCCAATTAAAGGATCAATTTGATATGGGGGAGTGTCTTGAAGAGTTTGTGATTCAAAATTGGGGCAATTGGATAGATTTGGGGTTCAATTGAGTGAGGTTTTGGTTTTGGGTCAAATTGGGGCTTTTTTATTTGTGTTAAAGTTGACCACAAATGCTGGTAAGATGGGCTTGGATTTTGTTTCAATCAAGCTTAGACCAAATGAATTTGAGTCTAGAGTTGAAATTGGGGATATTTGGGATCAAATTGGTGGACATTAGGGTTGAATTAAGGAAATAGGGTCTTTAAAGGCAATTAGGGCTTTTGCTCAAAAAAGATCAAATTGATTGGGGATATGGGGTTCAATTTAGTTAAATTTGGGGAAATGGCTAATTTGGGGCAAAATTGGGGGTTTTGGTTCAAGTTGACGTTAAGTTAAATTAGGGCTTGACCGAGGCCAATTAAAGGCTCAGTTTGATATGGGGGAGTGTTTTGAAGAGTTTATGATTCAAAATTGAGGTAATTGGATAGATTTGGGGTTCAATTGAGTGAGGTTTTGGTTTTGGGTCAAATTGGGCCTTTTTGATTTGGGTTAAAATTGAACTTAAATGTGGGTAAAATTGGCTTGTATTTTGTTTCAATCAAGATCAGACCTAATGAATTTGAGTTTAGAATTGAAATTGGGGAAAATTGAGACCTAATTGGTGGACATTGGGGTTGAATTGAGGTAATTGAGCCTTTAAAGGCAATTTAGGGCTTGTGGTTAAAAAAGGTCAAATTGATCAAATTTAGCTCAATGGAGTGGTTCAAATTGATTTTTGGGACATTTAAAGTGATTTAAAAGGCTTTGGGACAACTTGAGTTACTAAGGTTATTTTGGTAATTTTGGCAAAATGAGGCGTATTTTGGTAATTTTGGAAATTTTGGGAGGTTTTGGGTAAGAAATTTTGGGAGGTTTTTTTTGGGAGGTTTTGGGTAATTTAGGTGGTTTAAAAAAGTTTGAAATGATTTTTGAACAAATTTAGGTCTTTTGGGTAATTTTGGTAATTTTGCATAATTTTTGGGGTTTCGAGGGCAATTTGGTAATTTAGGTTGATTTGGGGGCAATAGGCTAAGTTTTGGTATTTTTGTAAAATTGGGGTCTCAATCACCCTACGTGAGCCATGGATCAATATAATCCCCTACTTTGGGTTATTCATGCACTAGTCCTAGCTAAAACCAAGCGTAGGGCTAGTGGGTCTAGGGGACCACCTACATGAGTCTCCTAAAGGGTCAAGGGCTTAAAGTCAGGTAGGCTTAAGCTTAAGGTAGTGAGTGAGAGTGTAATGTACAAGTGTGTGTGTGTGAACAACAAAGGCCACACCACCAAAGGGCTAGCCCTAAGGCCAAGCAATCCCATGGGAACTCTCCTTGAGCTCCCCTATATTGGCCTTACCTACTAAGTGCTAGAGGTTATGACCAATATGTGGAACTTCAAGTTGAGCAAAGAGGAGTTTAGAATTTTTAAGGATGAGGTTTCCTTTTGAGTCCTGTAGGAAGAGTCAACATGAAATTTTTATGGCTAGGCCCTAGGCTACTAAAGAGGAAAAACTAGACCTCAACCAAAAGTGAAGTCAACAGTGCAACCTTTAACCTTATGCCATTATCAAAATTTAAAAGATTGGGATTAGGAAAAAAATCCATGTCAGTCATGAAATTAAAAATTATCGGTCATTAGAATAGATATCTGGACCCCCCATTTAATTTAATATATATATATATATAATTGAAAATACTAGACAAAACCAATCTCATATCCTAAGTAGTTTAAATAAATTAGCCTAATACTGTAAGCAAAGCATCTATCCCGAGGGTAGACACACTACTTACTTGTAAGTCTCGATTAAATAAACTAAAGTATTTATGACATCTATTTTAAGTCTGTGAAAAACCAACTTTATGTTGATCAACAAGTTCCTCTATTTAATACAAAAAATTAAATAGGGTTTATATTAAGTGGGTTCTTAAAAGTATCCTATATGGGCTTAGGGTTTAGGGTTAACCTAAGATAACTAAAGTCACCTAAGAAAACTCGATAAAAATCAAGGAATATTGTCTTCAACGAGTTCAAGAGGATAGAACCTTTTTAAAGATTGGACAAATATGTGTGAAAGAGGAATGACTCAAACTTTGACAATTTGATATGGAATCAAAAGGAAGAGAAACTAGGGGTTGTCACAGATCCTGAGGAGAACCTCAGTTTCATCCCAATCTATCCTATGGTTTGGTTCCAGTTTTGGAGAAAACAAGTTATTGAATAATTGATCCTGGAAATTTTTTTTTTATTTAGGGCTTACATTTATGCAAGACGGTTGCACAAATAGCTTGGAGGTTGTGAGGATTTAGGTTATGACAAACGACAAACTCAGAATCCAAAAACAAGTTAGGGCTTAAATTGCTCAATATAATTGTGCAAAGGCCTAAAAAGAGAGTTGAGGATATATGTTGCACTAGGCAGACATGCTCAAAATCATATGACTTATATTGTTTATTTCTAAGAAAGATGTGTTGTTGCAGATCCTCGTGCTATTGTAGAAGGCTACCCACAAAGTTAGCTCCAGGCTCCTCGTTGAAGTAGCAGTCCTAAAGTCTAAGGTTCAAAGGTTTAAATGATTTGTTTAAAGTTCAATCATTATGGGGGGTTAAAGTTGATTAGAGCGACACCGGTTAGGATCCCACGGTTCCCTTGTTATGGTATCACTATTTTCCTTTAAATTTACTTTGCTTAAACAAGTTGTGAAACCCATTTAAACCTGGGAGATCTCTTTAGCAATCGTGCCCACAATTTTTTTTTTTAATTTCAATAATTATTTTAACTTAGATAATAAGATTTTAAACATTAATTTATTTAATCAAAATAAAAAAAAATTTGCTTATAAGAAAATATTTGGAGGTTCACCTAGGTCAGAGAAACACTCATTCAAAAATTTCACGATTTTTTGAATTCAATTTTATTTATTATAATTATTTTAATGAAAAATTAGTTAAGACATTTATAACTTTTCTTTTTAAAATTTATATTTAACTTAGAAAAATTAGGAAAAATATTCTAATGAGTCCCAAATGATCAGGAAACATTTAGGCACATGTTGAAACATTTTTTTATTTTTTGAATTTTTTATTATTTTTAATCTAAAATATATTTAAAAAATGATGTATTTTCTCAAAAATAATTTTTAGTTTTCCTAAGTGCCCTTGATCACAAGGAACTAAGAAAACCAATTTTCTTAATTTTCTTAAGTGTATTTAATTTAATATAATTTTTTTTGTATAAAAATACAATTTTTCTCATAAAATCAACCCTAGTGCTTATACAAAATCAAATAATTTTTAAATTCTTACACTGAGTCAACACAATTTTTCTACACAATGTGGAACTGATTTTATTAATTATTGATTAATATTTAATTAAAAAAATTAATACTAATTATAAAAATTTAATCAACAATAGAAATTTACAAAATTATTCAACCTACCATGATATACTTTATAAGCTTCTCTGACTACACTAAATGTACTAAATTTTACCTCACAATTTTCCGATTGATCGTTTACTTTACAAAATTAATTTATGCCAAAATAGTTATCCAAGTTTGAAAATTAGGGTTACAAGCACAGAGATGTTATCTGACCTTGCAAAAAATTAGAGAGCATCTCCTCTAACATGAGGAACAAATCCTAAAAATCTCAAACCTTGGTTAGCAATATTTAATTATAATAAATTAAAGTACCACATAGAATATTTAATTAATTAAAAATGAAAGAGTCAACAAATAATTTTTATTTCTAGTCCACATTATTTTCCTTTGTTCGCTGAGCAAAAGGATAATTTTATTTTATTTTTAGGATTTCTCTATACAAAGTTATGAATTTTTGAAGCTTTAGTATTTAAATAATTCATTTAAATCTTATTTTTGTATTTATCCCATGGGACGCCACGCATTCATAGGTCTGTGAGCTGTCTAGCTTCTAGTCCTAAGATCTCGCTCGATACTCAATTAAATCACATGAGGTTTATTCCTACACCTTTGTCTACTCAAAACGAACACATCTATATGATTAAAATGCTATGAAATCGAACTTCACTTCACAAATTGTGACATCGAACTCAAAATTAGGGTTAATAGATTATACCTTTGAATGTGAGGTGAAGCCTTAATTAGATGCTTTTAGAAGCTTCTGTGGAGTCCCATAAACCTTCTGGATGTGTTGGTTTCCCTTGGTGTAAGCTCCAACTTTGAGTTCATTGAAATAAAGTTGTGGCCTTTGTCTAGGAGTAGGTTAGAGAGCTCAACAGAGGGGGATTTTGATGGGGAACTTCTTCTTTTTCTCTGAGGAAGCTTTTGGAAGGTCTAATTGGAAATTTGGTGGGGTTTTGTGGAGTGGAAAAGAATGCCCTGAATTTTGAACTCAAAATTGAGCTCTCACAGAGGACTCCAAAAGGTGGAAAATGGTGGCTTTGAGCTTAGGAGTTCTTAGAAAGTGTTTGGAATCAATTGGGCAGAGTTTCCTTAAGAAAATTGGTTCTCTTCTTTTGGCCATGTAAGAGGTGGTTTAAATAGAGGGGGAATGGGTGCTAGTTGGGCTTCAATCCAGATGCAATTAGCTGCTTATGTGTAGGGTTGAAGAATGTCAAAGGCCAATTGGAAAGAGCCAGCTTGGATGGGTACAATTAGGTTTGAGTTGAGGCATGGGCGCTCTCAGTTTTGGGTCCTCCAGCGACTACGGTGGCTGGCCAGACTTGAGCTGGTGTTCCGGTAGCCAAGTGAGCCAGTGGGAGGATTAATGATCATTAACTCTAAATAGTTAAGGCATGATGGTAAGGATAGTTTTTTAGGTTAAAAATTGGATGACATCACTTAAATAATGGGACCATTGGTCCATAGGTCATTTAGGATGAGCTAAGTGGGTCTAGTCTAATCACTAGAGTCCAAATGGTGGATATAGTGGCTTTGGTTTGATTAATTTAGCTTGGCTTGGTAAACTTTGGTACATATGTTTAATTTTGGGCATTTTGTCTTCAAGTTGGGTTTAAGTTGTGCTATTCATTACATTAAGCTTAATTGATTAATCAAGATGATGTAGATGATTGTCATAAAGAGCTTAGAAAAGTTGGAGTGATTTTGAATTGATTTGGGGAGTCAAATTGGTGGCATTTAAACATTTGGTTAACTTTAGGTATATTGAGTAAGACCTAGGTTCGAGTTGGGCTAGAATATAGCCAAGGTGATTTACCAAAAATATTGACATTTCAAGACCTATATTTTATACTCATTTTTGGTGATATTGCACTTTAAGGGAAGGTATTTTTCATGTTTTATTGCAAGCTTTTGATTTTTAGCACTTCAAGCAAAAAGGAAGCAAAATGGATGGAATTTAGAGTCAAAATAGAGTTTTAGAAGAAATTTTCAGTGCCTACAGTGTCTAAACGGAATTAATCAAAGGGCCACTAACACTGACGGTGCCAGAATGGGAGCCGACGACGCCAATGTCTGTTTCTAGAAGAGTCGACAAATTTGGACACTTTTTAAAGATTTTTTGGATGCACCTCTTGAAAAACCAAAATTAGGCTCTATTTAGAGCAGAATATGATCTGAAAAAGCCCCCCTTTCCCCCCCACCTTGTGTCCATTAGTCCTTTAGTTCCTTAGAGTTTTAAGTTAGTTCTTTGAGTTTTGTGGTGAGTGTAAGTGTGAATTCTTTTTTATGAATTGTTGGAGAGGGAAAGAAGTGAGGCATTTCTTCTTCCTTACATCTTCTATGAAAGAATCAAGAGTCTTGTAAAGAGAGAAAGAGTCCAAGAGAGGCTGCAAGGGAGTTGCTTTTTTAAAGAGTTTCAGATAAGTGTTGTTTTTTATTATTGTTGTATGAACCTTCTTTTATATATGAAATTTTTATTTTGTCGTATCTTTCTCATGAAGTCTGAGTAGTTTTTTTTATCTTTCTCCCTACTCTGAGATATTGTGAAATGAAGAGATAATTTAGATGTGCTAATTTTAGAATATAAAATAAATTGTGATGGTTTTTTCACTTCGTTCTTAATTTACTTTTCGATCTGTCCAATTGAAACGTTAAAATTTGTTGTGAAACATATGATTTGGGAAATAGAATATGAGTTCTACAATAGAGTGAGAATCACATTTAATTCCATGGAGGAGTGTTTCTTTCATGGAATTAAATGCAGATAAATAGGGAAATATATATTGTTGGGCATATAATTGGAGATTTTAGGGTGACAGACTAAAATCCACAATTTGGTCTTAGTGTTTAAAAACTAGAGCGGGCTTTAGCCATCAAAGGAAGGGAGCTCTGGAGTGAGAGCCAGTATCCTCCCAGCCTAACTACTGATTTAAGGACTAAACATGAGATTAGCCAACAATTCTTTATAATTATGAATAAAGGTAGAGAATTAAAATTGTTCCTATTCGGCACAATAGAGCTTTAAACCATTTATCTCATCTCATTTCACCAAAAACTCATTAGATGACTTCATCACATAAACATAGTTTGGTAGTTATTGTTTGACTCTGCATTACTGTTTTGCTAGTAGTTAATAACTTAGTTATGATAGTACCTTAAATATTCAAAATTAGTGAAAGTATTTTTATCTTGTTGCTGTGAGTTTCTTAGTTAATTTATCATTTCAAATTTAAACCTTCCTTGTAGGATCGATATTTGGTACTTAAAGAGAAAGTCCTGTATTACTTGATAATGATACGTATACTTGCGTAGAATCCCAACATAAATTTCTTAAATTTCTTATTCATAAAAGAACGCATCAATTTTTTGGCGTCGTTGGAAAGCGGAGTCAATTTTATAAATTTTGCACAACTATAACTATCGGGGATTAAGTTTTTGGCGTCGTTGTCGGGGAAGGTAACAGTAAATTAAATAGATTTAGTAAATTAGGAAATTTAGTGTTAAAAATTTAAAATTAAAAAAAAAAATTAAAATCATTGAAAAAATCATACAAAAAATGAATTATATTTAAGAGTACTTTTAAGAAAATTTTCTTTGCTTATTGTATTTGTTTATGTGTAGTATAGGATCTGAGGTTTAGTACCTTATAATTCAGAATTAGAACGTACTATTAGAAAAGTTCTAAAACAACAAAAAGAAATTAGAATTGAAAAAAATGATGAATAACTTAGAAAATCAAATAAATGAAAATCAACAAAGACCTTTAAAAGATTATGCTAATCCTACAACAAATGAACTTCACTTAACTATTCAAAATTCTATTGTTGCTAATTCATTTGAGCTTAAACTTGCTATTATCCAAATGGTATAAAATAATCAGTTTGGAGGAACACCTACTGAAGATCCTAACTTGCATCTTTCTAGTTTTCTTGAAATATGTGCTACTTTTAAATATGATGGAGTGTCTAATGATGCTTTCAGGCTCAGACTTTTTCCTTTTTCATTAAAGGATAAACCTAAAGCTTTATTAAATTCATTAACACCGGAATCTATCAGAACTTGGGGAGAAATATCACAAAATTTTTTGGCTAAATATTTTCCACCCTTGAAAACTGCTAAGCTTAGAAATGATATTACATCTTTTTGTCAGCTTGAAGAGGAATCGATATATGAAGCCTACGAAAGATTTAAGGATCTCCTTAGGAAATGTTCACACCATGCTTTACTAGATTGGTTAATAATTCAATCCTTTTACAATGGATTAGTAGGATCACTTAGATGTATTATAGATGCTACTTAAGGTAATGTCAAAACCTTTTGATGAAGCATACTCTTTAATAGAGGAAATGGCTACTAATAATTTTTAATAGACCTCTGAATGGGTAAATCCTAAGAGAGTGGATAGTATTCATGATTCTAATGCGATGTCTATTTTAACATCTCAAATTGCCGCTATATCAAAAAAGGTTGATCAAATTGGAGTGAGATATTTTCAAATGTCACCAATAGTAGAGGAAAATTCATTAAGATGGATAATTTGATACTCAATCATATTTTGATACTTTGAAAGCTATAAATAATCAAAATAATAATCCCTATTTTAATTATGATAACCCAAGATGGAAAAATCACCCTAATTTTAGTTGGAATAATCATAACAATTTGGTGAATCTAATAGCAAATTCAAAAAACCAAGGCAATTCTAACTATCAACCTTATTATCCTCATGGATTGAACTCTAACCCTAACCTAGAAGTTAAGAAAAAGAAGTTGACTATGGAAGAAATAATGTTGAACATAGGAAATCAATTACAAAATCAAGGGGTTGCTATTAGAAATATTGAAAATCAATTAGGACATGTAGCAACTGCACTTAGTAACAGACCTTTAGGAATTCTTCTAAAGAGAAACTGAAGTATAGGAGGCGAAGGAAGAGATTGAAAGAGACCACAATGAAAAAGAACCAATAAAATTTCCTTTAGAAAAACCACCACATGTGTTTCCTTAAAGGCTGAATTAGAAGAATAAAGATTAACAATTTCCAAATTTTGTAGAAATCCTTAAAAAGTTAACGATAAATATTCCTTTCATTGAGGCTTTGGAACAAATGCAAAGTTGTTGCAAAATTTATGAAGGATATACTAAATAAGAAAAGGAAGTTTGTAGATCACATGACCGTTGCACTTAGTGAAGAGTGTAGTGTTATTATCCAGAAAAAGCTTCTTGAAAAATTAAAAGATCATTGTAGTTTTACAATACCTTGTGCTATTGGTGAAAATTTTTTTAGAAAAGCCTTATGTGATCTAGGAGCTAGTATTAACCTAATGCCTGTATCAATTTTTAAGCGTTTAGATTCAGGAGAAATTTTCCCTACTACTGTAACTCTTCAGTTAGCTGATTCATCAATAACTTATCCTAAAGGAGTTATAGAAGATGTATTAGTGAAAGTGGATAAATTTATATTTCCTATAGACTTTATTGTATTAGATATGGAGGAAGATAAAGATATTCCTATTATTTTGGGGAGACCATTTCCTGCAACACGGAGAACTATGATAGATGTATAAAAAGGAGAATTAATAATGAGAGTCATTGATCAAGAAGTAACATTAAAGTTGCAAAAGCTACAAAATATCCTGCAATAGAAAGAGATAATGAATGTTTTAGGATGGAAATTACAAATTATTTGAGTAATGAGCAATGTAACGGAATGTTCGAACAAAAATCAAGGCAAAAGAGTAATTTGAGAATGAGAATGAAATAAAAGAAGAGACCTTAGATTATGTTTAAGACAAATTTAAAAATTTAGACTTTTTAGAAAATGATAATAAAAATCTTATTCCTTCGAGTGTTAAACCACCTGAACTTGAACAAAAAGTATTACCTGCCCATTTAAAATTTGTGTTCTTAAGAGATTCATCTACATTGCCTATCACTGTATCTTCTGATTTAACTGAAATTCAAGAAAAACTAATTAATAGAAATGTTGAAAAGATATAAAAAGGCTTTTGGATGGACTTTAGCAGATATTAAAGAAATCAGTCCTTCAATTTAGATGCATAGAATTCTATTAGATGAATAAAATGAACCTAAAGCTAATCCTCAAAGGAGATTAAACCCAATAATGAAAGAGTTGTTCCAAAAGAAATCTTAAAATGGTTAGATGCTGAAATTATATATCTTATTTTAGAGAGTGATTGGGTAAGTCCAATGCACTGTGTTCCAAAGAAAGAAAGCGTGACATTTGAAGTAAATGAGAAAAATGAATTAATTCTAATAAAGCAAGTTACTGGTTGTAACTTCTGCGCATGGAAAGTCACGAACTTTCTCTGGTTGAAAATTCCTAATCTAATGAAATTCTTAGAGTGGGAAGCCATGGAATTTGAAAAGTGGCGACTCTTCATTCATATTATCCCCTAAATTATATGCTTGGAGTCACTTTTTGGGAGTTAAAAGGAGAAGAAGCTGCCAAAAACCACCAAATACTACCTTTTGAAACATTCTAAGTCTTTTTCATCTTCGGAGCGTTTCAGGCGCTAATTCTGGTGCTTCAAGCACCAGCTCTCTGGAATATGGCACTTCAGGTGACAATTTGGTGCTTCAGGTGTCAATTCAATAAATTTCACCATTTCAATTTGAGTCAAATAAATTGTCAAATCTTCCAAAAAATTAGGTAATTAAAGATATTTTCAAATATTTTCTCAATTTCAAGTTTCTCAAATACATAAAATCTATAAAATTACAAAATATATCTCTTTACATAATATATTAAAAATCATAAAAGCAAAATAAATAGTGATAAACATGGGTTGCCTCCCACAAAGTGCTTGGTTTAATGTCGTAATCCCGACACTCTCAGTCTTTATTCTGGGTGACCCAACATTACGGTCTCTTTAAAATTGGTCTTTGACCGTCATAATATGGTTTCAGTCAGTGCCGATTTACTTTAAATATCCTTCCAGTCTTTGGATCTTCAATATTAACAACTCCATAAGGATAAACTTTTACATTTCTGATCGGCCCTTTCCACCTAGGCTTCTGTTTTCCATGAAATAGTTTCAATCTTGTATTGTATAATAAAACCTTTTATATAGGTTTAGATTCTTTTTTTATTTTTTTTTTTACAATGCCATTCTTTCATTCTTTCTTTTTTAATCATATCAGTATCTTAAGATTCATTTCTATTTCTTCAAGATCATTCAATTACAATAATCAATTCTCACCAGCATCTTTCAAATTAAAATTGAACTCCTTAATAGACTTATAAGCTTTATACTCCAATTCAATGGGTAATTGTCAAGTCTTCCAAAAATTTAATCTATACGGGGGCATTCATATAGGTGTCTTATAAGATGTCCTGTAAGGCCATAATGTCGTATCTAATCTAGTAGACCAATTATTTTATTAGGATTTACACTTTTTTCTAATATTCTCTTAATTTCATGATTAGATACTTCTACTAAACCACTACTCTGGGGATAATAAACATTTATAATTTTATACATTATGTTATATTTTTATACCAATTTTGCAATTGTTGCATTTCTAAAATGAGATCCTCCATCGGTAATGATTACTCTAGGCATTCTATATCATGTAAAAATACTTTTAATTTAAAATTTGAAAACTCCAAGCATCATATCGAGCTAAAGCGATTGATTTAATTCATTTTGAAACATAATCCACTGCAATCAATGTATATATATATATATATATATTTATATCCACAAAAAGCTATAAATGGTCCCATAAAATCCAATCCACAAGCATAAAAGAATTCAATTTCCAAAATAAAATTTAAAGGCATTTCATTTCTTTTTGAATTATTACCTACTCATTTACATCGATCACAAGTTTATGTGCATATATTATCTTTTTTAAACAAATTAAGCAAATATAATCAAGATTGCAAAATTTTAGGAACAGTTCTATCATTCCCAAAATGACCTCCAAATTCAGAATCATGATATTTTTGGAGAATTTCTTGAATTTATTTATAAGATACACATCATATCATTACTAAATCTTTCCATTATTTGTACAAAAAAAAGATTTTGCAATGTGAATGAATTTCTTTTTCATTTATTTTGTAGTTCTATATGATAAATTACCACTAACTATATAAATAACAATATCAGCAAACCATGGTATTTCCCATCCTTTTATAACATAAAGTTGTTCATCCGAAAAAGTATCATTAATTTATTTTTTCCAAATCAAGTGTTTTTTCTTGTTCCAACCTAGATAGATGATCAACATATTGGTTATCAATCTGTTTTCTATTGACTACTACAAAATCAAACTCTTGCATAAAAAGTACCCTTCTATTTAATCTTGGATTCACATCCTTCTTTTGCATTAAATATTTAATAGCTGAGTGGTTAGTATGTACAACACATTTAGCTCCAATTAGATATGACCTAAAGGTATCAAAAGCATAAATAATAATTAATAACTCTCTGTCAGAAGTGGTGTAATTAATTTGAGTTTCATTAAGATTCTTACTGGCATACTATAAAACTTTAAAAATCTTATCATATCTCTGTCATAAAACTAATTCAATTGCTTAATCTCTTGGATCACACATTAATTCAAATGGTTTATCCCTATCAGGTGAAACAATTATAGGACCCATTATCAAACTTTCCTTTAAATTTTCAAAGGCTTTAAGGCAATCTTAGTTAAAGTTAAATTTTGTATCTTTTTCTAGCAGTTGGCAATAAGTCTTAGTAGTTTTTGAATAACATTCAATATATTGCCTATAAAATCCAGCATGTCTGAAAAGCTCCTAACTCCTCTTACAGTAGTAGGAGGAGGTAAGCAAATATAACCTATATTTTTGCAGGATCTACTTCCATGCCATTTTCTGAAATTTTATGCCCTAGTAAAATTTCTACTACAACCATAAATTGACATTTTTCTCAGTTTAGTATGAGTTTAGTCTTTTTGCATCATTTTAGAAATTTCTCTAAATGATTTAAACAAATTTCATATGAAGTTCCAAAAATAGAAAAGATTGTCCATAAAGACTTCAATTTCTTTTTCAATTAAATACCTGAAAATTGACATCATACATATTTGAAATGTTGTGGGTTCCATACATAATCAAAAGGGCATTCGCCGAAAAGCAAAAGTTCCACAAGGACTAGTAAATGTTGTTTTCTCTTGATCCTCTCGTGTAATATATATTTGATGACAACTGATATACCCATTTAGAAAATAAAAATATCTTTCCCCAGTCAGTCTATCCAACATTTTGTCCAAAAAGAGTAAATGAAAGTGATACTTCCTACAGGCAAATTTTTTTTTTAATATAATCTATGCAGATCTGCCATCTAGTGGCTTGTCTTGTTAGTATTAACTCATTATTCTCTTTAGTCACAACAATCACTCCTTTCTTTGGAACACAGTGAATTGAACTCACCCAAGCACTGTCTGAAATAGGACATATTAATCCATCATCAAATTATTTTAAATTCTCTTTCCTAACAACTTATTTCATCATAGGATTCAATCTCCTTTGAGGATCAGCTCTTGATTCAAGTTGATCTTCCAATAAAATTCTATGCATAAAATTTGAAGGATTCAATCTATTAATATTAGCTAATGTCCATACATAGGCTTTCTTATACCTTCTGAAAGTTTCCAGCAAATGTTTTTCTTATGTATTAGTTAATTCTGAGGATAACATGTTTTCACAATTGGTTAACATGTGTTTTATGCAAAGTCTAGAATTGATTTTGTCAATTTTTTATCAATATTTAGTTTACATAAATTAATACAAGATATACACACTTATTTAATTACAAAAATGTACAAAATTAAACAAACCATCATAATATTTTCCCTAAGCTTCTCTCACCACATGAAACCTAATGAAATTCATCCCATAATTTTCTAAGTGGCATTTTAAACTATGTAATTGTGTTAAGCCAAAAACACAATCTTAGCTTGAAAATTAGGGTTAGAAGAACAGAGATGTCTTCTGACCTTTGAAAAATTAGAGAATATAGCCTCTATCATGAGAAATAAACCCTAAAAGTTTCAAGCTATGTAAACCCTAAAAATTTATCATGAGAAATAAACCCTAAAAGTTTCAAGCTATGGTGAGCAAAGCTTAGAGATAATGAATTTAAATACCACAGAAAGTATTCAACTAATTAAAAAATAAAGAGTCAATAAATAATTTTTATTCTTGTTCCACATTTTTCTCCTCTTTTCACCAAACAAGATGGTATTTATAATTTTTTTTCATGATCTTTTTATGCAAGGATATGGAATTTTGAAGTTATGACATTTAGTTAATTCAAATAAATCCATATTTTTCTACTTAAACGCGTGGCGCCACCTCATCCTCATTCGCTCAGAAGTCTCCATGAAGTGCTCTTCCATTCAACGCCATCATCCACGTAGCCACCTCATTAGTCCGCCTTTTCATTCCATCAACTCATCCAGTGTGATCTCAACCGTTTGCCCAATACAAGCATGATTGGACGACATCCGTTCATCGTCCCCAACTGAACTAACCCATAAGCTGTCCAAACTAAAACCTTAAGATCTCGAGAAAGACTCAACAAAATCACTTTGGGTTTGTTCCTACACCTTCATCTACTGAAGGCAAAAACATCCATATGGTTTATACGGTATGAAATACAACAAATATGTATGAAGAATAAATTTATGCTCGGTTTGGGGTTGAGGCTCAATACCTTTGTCTCAGAGGGGAGGTCTCAGTCAAATGGTGGTAGTAGCTTTGAACGAGTCTAATGAACCTCCAGATGACATCTTGGATTGTGGTGAACTGCCTAGGTATGATTTTAACCAAGGCCGATTTCAGGTGTTGGTCAAGGCTATGCTAGAGGCTCGCTTTGATGGGGTTTTTGTGGGGAATCAAATCCTCTCACTTAGAGGATTGTGTGTGCACAAATAATTGGAGTTTAGTTCACTATGGAGCTGTGGAGAAATCTGTCCTGGTTTTGGGGCAAATTTTAGGGAAGAAGTTGACTCTGTGGAGTGGTTGAGAGCAAGGGGATTGAACTTATGAGATTTGGAGTGGCTTTGGTGAGATTTTGGCATTGTTTCCCCATAGTTTCAAGCACTCTCCTCTTTGGCTATGGAAAGCTCCATTTATAGCTATGGCTTCCTAGTGGAGCTCAAGGTTGGGAATTAGGTGCTAAAGCTTGTTGAGGTGGAGGGAAGAAAGGATTTAATGGCCAATGGACTTAGCTAACTTAGGGAGGTTTAATTTTATGTTTTGGTCATTTTGGGAGTTATAGAAGATGTATTAGTAAAAGTGGATAAATTTATTTTTCCTGTAGAATTTATTGTATTAGATATGGAGGAAGATAAAGAGATTCCTATTATTTTAGGGAGACCATTTCTTGAAACTCGGAGAACTGTGATAGATGTATAAAAAGGAGAATTAATAATGAGAGTCAATGATCGAGAAGTAACATCTAATTTGCAAAAGCTATGAAATATCCTGCAATAAAAAGAGATAATGAATGTTTTAGGATGAAAGTTACAAATTATTTGAGTAATGAGCAATGTAATGGAATGTTTGAACAAAAATTAAGACAAGAAGAGTATTTTAAAAATGAGAATGATATAAAAGAAGAGAATTTAGATTATGTTCAGGACAAATTTGAAATTTTAGAATTTTTAGAAAATTATATCAAAAATATTATTCCTTCGAGTAATAAACCACGTGAACTTGAACTAAAAGTATTACCTGCCCATTTAAAACTTGTGTTTTTAGGAGATTCATCTACATTGCCTATCATTATATCTTCTGATTTAACTGAAATTCAAGAAAAATAGTTAATAGAAATGTTGAAAAGATATAAAAAGTCTTTTGGATGGACTTAAGCAGATATTAATAAAATCAATCCTTCAATTTGTATGTATATAATTCTATTGGATGAACAATATGAACCTAAAGCTGATCCTCAGAGGAGATTAAACCCAATATTGAAAGAGTTGTTACAAAAGAAATCTTAAAATGGTTAGATGCTGAAATTATATATATTTGGCAGTGATTGGGTAAGTCCAATGCACTGTGTTCCAAAGAAAGGAGGAGTGACATTTGAATTAAACAAGAAAAATGAATTAATTCCAATAAAGCAAGTTACTAGTTGTAACTTGTGTGCATTGAAAGTGACGAACTTTCTCTGGTTGAAAATTCCAAATCTAATGAAATTTTTAGAGAGGGAAGGCATAAAATTTGAAAATTGGCTACTCTTCATTCAATTTATTCTCTAAATTATACGCTTGGAGTCAGTTTTTGGGATTCAAAAGGAGAAGAACCCGCCAAAACCCACCAAATACTACCTTTGGACACGTTTTAAGTCTTTTTCATCTTCACGGCGCTTCAGACGCTGATTTTGGGGCTTCTAGTGCCAGCTCTCTGGAATATAGCACTTCAGGTGACAATTTGGTGCTTTAGGTGCCAATTCAAAAGCTTTCACCATTTTAATTTTAGTCAAATAAATTCTTAAATCTTCCAAAAAATTAGGTAATTGAAGATATTTTCAAATATTTTCTGAATTTCAAGTTTCTCAAATACACATAATCTATAAAATTACAAAATATATCTATTTATATAATATATAAAAAATCATAAAAGCAAAATAAACAGTGATAAACATGGGGTGCCTCTCATAAAGTGCTTGGTTTAATGTCATCATCGCGACATTCTTAGTCTTTATTCTGGGTGACCCAACATTACGGTCTCTTTAAAAATTGGTCTTTGACCCTCATAATATGGTTTAAGTCAGTGCCGATTCACTTTAAATATCCTTCTAGTCTTTCGATCTTCAATATTAACAACTCCACAGGGATAAACTTTTACAATTATGAATGGCCCTTTCCACCTAAGCTTCAGTTTTTCATGAAATAGTTTCAATCTTGTATTGTATAATAAAACCTCCTATCTAGGTTTAGATTCTTTTTTTATTTTTTTATTATATTGCCATTCTTTCATTCTTTCCTTATAAAACCTATCATTATCTTAAGATTCATACCTATTTCTTCAAGCTCATTCAATTACAATAATCTTTTCTCACCATCATCTTTCAAATTAAAATTAAACTCCTTAATAGATCGATAGGCTTTATACTCCAATTCTATGGGTAATTGTCTATCTTCCAAAAAGTTAATCTATATGGGGACATTCTTATAGGTGTCTTATAAGATGTCCTGTAAGGCCATAATGTCGTTTCTAATCTAGTAGACCAATCATGTTACTAGGATTTACACTTTTTTCTAATATTGTCTTAATTTCATGATTAGATACTTTTACTAAACAACTAGTGTGAGGATAATAAATAGTTATAATTTTATACATTATGTTATATTTTTCTACCAACCTTGCAATTTTTTCATTTCTAAAATGAGATCCTCCATCTGTAATGATTACTCTAGGCATTCTACATCTTGTGAAAATACTTTTAATTTAAATTTGTAATACTCAGAGCATCATATCGAGGTAAAGCGATTGTTTCAATCCATTTTGAAACATAATCCACTACAATCAATATACATATATATATATATATATCCAAATGAAGTTATAAATGGTCCCATAAAATTCAATCCCCATGCATAAAAAAATTCAATTTCCAAATTAAAATTTAGAGACATTTCATTTTTTTTTGAATTATTACATACTCTTTGACACCGATCACAAGTTTATATGCATATCTTTTCTTTTTTAAACAAATTAGGCCAATACAATCCAGATTGAAAAATTTTATTAAAAGTTCTATCATTCCCAAAATGACCTCCAAATTCAGAATCATGATAGTTTTGGACAACTTCTTGAATTTCTTTATAAGATACATATTGTCTCATTACTAAATCTTTCCATTATTTGTACAAATATGGGTCATCTCAAAAAAAAGATTTTGCAATGTGAATGAATTTCTTTTTCGTTTATTTTGCAATTCCATATGATAAATTACCATTAAGTATATAATTAACAATATCAGCAAAACACGGTATTTGCCATTTTTTTATAACATAAAGTTGTTCATCCAAAAAAGTATCATTAATTTCTTTTTTTCTAAATCAAGTGTTTCTTCCTGTTCCAACCTAGATAGATGATCAACAATTTGGTTATCAATCCCTTTTCTATTAACTACTACAAAATCAAACTCCTGCATAAGAAGTACCCTTCTATTTAATCTTGGTTTCATATCCTTCTTCTGCCATAAATATTTAATAGTCGAGTGGTCAGTATGCATAACACATTTAGCTCCAATTAGATATATCCTAAACTTATCAAATGCATAAACAATAACCAATAACTCTCTATCAGAAGTGGTGTAATTAATTTGAGTATCATTAAGAGTCTTAGATGCATACTATATACCTTTAAAAATCTTATCATATCTCTATCATAAAACTAATTCAATTGCTTAATCACTTGCATCACACATTAGATCAAAAGGTTTCTCCCTATCAAGTGAAACAATTATAGGATCAGTTATCAAATTTCCCTTTCAAGTTTCAAAGGCTTTAAGGCAATCTTAGTTAAAGTTAAATTTTGTGTCCTTTTTTAGAAGTAGTCCAAAAGTTTTAGTAGTTTTTCAATAAAATTCAATATATTGCCTTTAAAATCCAGCATGTCCTAAAAAGCTCCTAACTCCTCTTACAGTAGTAGTTGGAGGTAAGTAGACATAACTTGTATTTTTGCGGGATCTACTTCCATGCTATTTTCTGAAATTTTATGCCCTAGTACAATTCCTCCTGCAACCATGAATTGACATTTTTCCGAATTGACATTTACATTTTTCCCAGTTTAATATGGGTTTAGTCTTTTTGCATCATTTTAGAACTTTCTCTAAATGATTTAATAAAATTTCACATGAAGTTCCAAAAATAGAAAAAAATTGTCCATAAAGACTTCAGTCTCTTTTTCAATTAAATACCTGAAAAATTGACATCATACATATTTGAAATGTTGCGGGTTCCATAGATAATCTAAAGGTCATTCGCCAAAAAGCAAAAGTTTCACAAGGACTAGTAAATTTTGTTTTCTCTTGATCCTCTAGAGTAATATATATTTGATGACAACCGATATACTCATCTAGAAAACAAAAATATCTTTCCCCAATTAGTTTATCCAACATTTTGTCCAAAAAGAGTTAATGAAAGTGATCCTTCCTGCATGTAGAATTTAATTTTATATAATCTATGCATATCCACCATCCAGTGGCTTGTCTTGTTAGTATTAACTCATTATTCTCATTAGTGACACGGTCACTTCTCCTTTCTTTGGAACACAGTGAATTGGACTCACCCAAGAACTATCTGAAATAGGACATATTAATCCATCATCTAAACATTTTAAATTCTCTATCCTAATAACTTATTTCATCATAGGATTCAATCTCCTTTGAGGATTAGCTCTTGGTTCAAGTTGATCATCCAATAAAAATCCATGCATAAAAATTGAAGGATTGAATCCTTTAATATCAGCTAATGTCCATCCAAAGGCTTTCTTATATCTTCTCAAAGTTTCCAGCAAATCTTTTTCTTGCGAGTCAGTTAATTCTGAGGATACTATAATAGATAATGTGGGTAAATCTTCTATGTATGCATACTTTAAATGTGTAGGAAGTGTTTTCATTTCTAGTTTAAGTGGTTTTTCAATAGATGAAATCAAATTCTTATTACCATTTGTAATATTTAACATTTCAATTTTTTTCTTAAACATAGTCCAAATATTCATTGCTCACTTCCTTAGATTCATCTTGAATTTTATTCTAATCTTCATATTCCAAATATTCCGTTTCAAATTTCTTTTTAAATTTCTTCATGAAATATTTATGGCTCAAATATTCATTAATATCCATTACTAAGCATTAAATATATTTCTTTTTCGAACTCTATCTCATTGATTTGTAAAAATTAAATGTAACCTCTTGATCATTAACTCTCATAGTTAGTTCTTCTTTCTATACATCTATCAAAGCTCTTCTAGTGGCAAGGAATGGTCTTTCCTAAAATGATAGGAGTTTATCTATCTTCCTCCATATCTAATACAATAAATTTCACAAGAAAGTTAAATTTATCAACTTTTACCAGAACATCTTCTATAACTCTTTTAGGATAGGTAATCGAAGGACAAGCTAACTGAAGAGTTACAGTTGTCGCTGAAATATCTCCTAAACCAAACCTTCTAAATTTTGATAACGGCATAAGATTAATACTGGCACCTAAATCACATAAAGCTTTTCCAAACAATCTTTCACTAATAGCACAAGGAATAGTAAAACTACCAGGATCTATAAGTTTTCTAGGAAACTTCTTCTGAACTATAGTGTCACACTCCTCACTAGGAGAAACACTCTCATTATCTACAAACCACTTTTTCTTATTAAGTATATCTTTCATGAACTTCACATAGCCTGGCATTTGTTCCAAGCCTGGAATGTTTATCATTAATTTCCTCAATATTTACAAAAATTTTGAAAATTGGTTATTTCTGTTTTTGAGCTTCAATCTTTGAGGAAATGGAAGTTGTGATTGATCCTAATATTTTATATATGTAAGGATTTATGAAGTTGACACTTAAATCATATATTTATGAATGACTGCGGCCTTAGTGCAGGGAAAACCGTTGATACTTGACACTGCGGCCTTAGATGACTCTCTCGGAGCCCTGTTAGCTCAGATCAATGACAAGGGTAAGAAAAATATGCTCTACTACTTAAGTCGACAACTAATACTGACAGAGGAAAAGTTTCTACCTATTGAGAAGCATTGTCTAGCTTTGATTTTTACCTCCCAAAAGCTTAGGCATTACCCGCTTTCTCATAAGATTACCTATATTTTGAAAGTTAATCCATTGAAATAATTGATGACCCAACCAGCACTTTTCAGATGTTTAGTTAGATGGTCAATGATTTTCTTGCAACTCGATATAAATTTTGTTTCTCTCTACACTAACAAGAGATAAATTTTAGCATATTTTTTCACAGCGCACCCACTTCCAGCTGGGTACCCACTTAATGATGAATTACTAGATGAACAGATAATACAAGTAGAACTGTCCAGTGCTAGACATTGGGAAATGTACTTCGATGGAGCTTCATAAACCAGGAATGACAAAGGATCAATGATGGTTATACCAGGAAAAATAAGAATTGGACTAATTTTCATCACACCAGATAAGGGTATGTTGAGATTTTCCTATCACCTAATAGAGCTATGTACACATAACAAAGAAGTATATGAAGCGTTGATCACCAGATTGGAATTGGCAATCTCAATGAATATAGTAGACATTTTCATTTTTGGAGACTCACAACTCATCATCCAACAAGTTGCAGGACAATATAAGATTATAAAGCTAAGTCTAGCAGATTACTATCGGTATACAATGAAGCTGTTAAAACATAATCCCAATGTGACTCTATATTGGATCCCTCGAGGCTCTAGCAAAACTTGCCAAGGAACTGAAATATCCACTAAAAGATTCCACCAACATTACAGTACTTGGATGACAAGTTTTGTCTCAGATTCACCCCAACAATTTACATAAGCTCAAAAAAAAGAATGAATGATGATTGAAATTGCTGACATTAACGAAGATTGACGCAAGCCATTCATAGAATATTTGTAATTTAGAAAGCTGGCTGAGGACAAGTCTGAGGCATATCACATCATAAAAAGAGTTATGTCACATGCTATAGTGGGTGACGTCCTCTATAGAAGATGGTTTGATCAGATGTGGTTGTGATGCCTCAGTAGAGCAGAAGCACAGAACATCGTCAAAGAAGTCCATGTCGAATTGTGTGGTGTTAACCAGTCAGGGCCAAAAATGAAATTGGAGATCAAGAGGCCCAGATATTATTGGCCATCAATAATATTTCTTTGCACGGATACATCTAGAAGGTGTCAACTTTGTCAAGTGTATGGGGTGGTCTTACACCAACCTTTGAATATGTCGCACCAAACTGTTGCCTCGTGTCCATTCTAGTGTCGGGGCACGTACATAATAGGTCCAATAGACCCTCCATCCTCTAAGGGACATAGACTTATTCTTGCCACTATGAATAACTTCTTAAAGTTAGCAGAGGTAGTGTCGTTACGAGAGTTTACGGCACAACATGTTCATTAATTTTTCAAGGGTCAAATTGTTTACTATTTTTGTGTACCACTTAGAGTGATTTTCGACAATGGAACAACCTTCAAGAGAACAAAGATCAAAAATTTTATCAAACAACATGGATTAGATTTGAGATACTCTATAATTTACTATCCCAGGGCAAATGGTTGGTCGAAAACAAAAGATATTGGTATAATAAATTATTAGAAGCTTTGTGGGCCTACCAGACAACCTTCAGGACTCCCACTCAATGTACACCCTATGCACTCGTATACGGGTCCAATGTTTGTACTGCTAATAGATGTTTAGACACCGTATCTCAGAGTCGCCATTGCCAGAAAAATTAAAACTAAAGAAAGTGCAAAACTCACACTTGAAGAATTGGACTGTCTTGAGGGAAAACGAGTAGAAGCACAACATCATTTAGAATTCTATCAAGCAAGGATAGTGTAGGCTCATGACAAATTGGTCCGTTCGAGGGCATTCAAAGTTGGTGACCTTTTTCTTGTCACCACAAGATAGGTGGAAATTTTGAACCAGCTTGGGAGGGATCATTTGTCATAGAGAAGGTCTATTCGGGAGGAGCTTACTAGCTTGTGGCTTTCCGAGGTGAAAGACCTATGTTTCCAGTTAAGGGTTTGTACTTGAAGAAATATTACCCGATGTGAAGTTACTTAAAGTCAGCCTTTTTAAATTTTCATTATTCTAGGGTTATTTAATTTGCCAAGCGTCTGTGACTAGGTTCAAAATTTTGTAATAAAATTAACCTTAATAAAATGAAATTTTTTTAGTTTTTTCACTTTAATTTCCTCCTTTTGTCTCTAATTTTGAAATTTTATTAAATTAAATTAAATTAAATTTGCACTTGTATAAATTAACATTTTATTTTGTTTAAACAATGCTTCGTTTCTTCTCTTATTCGTGCTAAATTTCAGCACACTGTTGTTTTTTTACCTTCTGCAGAAAATGGTCAGGATGAAAGCTAATTTTTGCCTTTACTGATTGCTTGAATCTCGCACTAAACAAATAAAGGGTAGGTCAGGGTGGCATCATAGACTCTTACTTAGACTTCGGTCAAGTCAACTTGGACTATGAGGGTCCCTTGATGGACTTAGTCAGTCACCAAGAGAAAGAACGATTACAAACACTGTTGAGGATCGATACCACTCCTCATTGAAGAGGAAGAAAGTGATAGCACAACAATATCTGATGAAAGGGATTAGTCATTTATCATCCATGATAACGACATTAATAGGGAATTTAGTCAGTGGTGATGAGAAAAGAATGTCAGATTCACCACTCAGAAGAACTCAACATTGTAATGTTAATCGCCACAAGCATAGAGCCTTCTTATGTGAGGAAAAGAGACGAATGAAATATGCAGAAAATGTAACCTCTTGATCACTAACTCTCATATTTAGTTCTCCTTTCTACACATCTATCAAAGCTTTTCCATTGGAAAGGAATGTTCTTCCTAAAATAATTGGAATTTCTTTATCTTCCTCCATATGTAATACAACAAAATCCATAGGAAAGATAAATTTATCAACTTCTACCAAAACATCTTCTATAAATCCTTTAGGATAGGTAATCAAACAACCACCTAACTAAAAAGTTAAAGTTGTAGGTGAAATATCTCCTAAACCCAACCTTCTAAAAATTCATAAAACCATAAGATTTATACTGGCTCCTAAATCACATAAAGCTTTTCCCACATAAAGATCACATAAAGCTTTTCCAAAAAATCTTTCGCCAATAGCACAAGGAATAATAAAACTAACAGGCTCTTCAAGTTTTTCAAGAAGTTTCTTTTGAATTATAGCGTTGCACTCCTCATAGAGTGCAACAGGCTCATTATCTACAAACTTCCTTTTCTTATTAATTATATCTTTCATGAACTTCCATGAACTTCACATCATGAACTTCACATAGCTTGGCATTTGTTCCAATGCTTCAAAAAATGAAATGTTTATCATTAATTTCCACAATATTTCCAAATATTTTGAAAATTGGTTATCTCTATTTTTTTGCTTCAATCATTGAGCAAATGAAGGTGGTGGTTTATCTATAGTGATTTTCATTGGTTTAATAGGACATTCAGACTGAAAATAAAAATTCTCACCAGAATTTTCATTTTCCACCTCATCTTCTTCAAATTCAACTTCCACCACTTTTTAAACTTTGGTTTCCAGTTCTATTCCACTTCTCCATTGAATACGCTTAGTTTGCTCTTTAGGATTTATTTCAAGATTTCAACATTACTGGAGATCTATTGTTAAGTTTATTAGTAATACATCCCAATTGATACTCCAAGTTTCTAATTGCAGCTCCTTAACTTTATAACTGACTTCCCATTAGCAATATTAATTCTTCCATTGATAACTTCTTCTCCTTACTCTGCAAATTATAAATATATGGAGGGTATCACTGTTTATAAGTTGGATTTCCTTGATTGTTTGAGTTTCCCAACAAGTTCGCAGCATTGTTTTCAAATTGCATATTTATACCATCAGAGTTATTGTTACTCTAACTAAAATCTGGATGACTCTTCAAACAAAAATTATAATAGTTGGCATTAGGGTTATTAAAATAATTATTTATTGCATTTAATGTCTCATAAGAAGATTTATATTCTATCATTTGTCCCAATGAGTTTTCCTTAAGCACAGGTGGTGTCACAGAATAATTAATTCCATATTGACCTAAATTCTTTGATATAACAGCTATTTTAGTAGCTAACATAGATATTGCATCAAAATCATGATTACTAGCTACTCTTTTTGGATTTACCTTTCAGAGGGCCATTAAAAATTATTAGTATCCATCTCTTCAATTAAAGATTATTGTTGACCTCACTTTTGGTTGAGGTCTAGTTTATTCCACACCATTAGAAATTTTAAAACTCTTCTTTACTCAACTTGAATTTCCACATATTGGTCCTAACCTCTAGCACTTACTTAGTGGGGTCAATATGGGGGAGCTCAAAAAGAGTCCCCATAGGATTGCTTGGCCTTAGGGTCAAGTGGTGTCGTCTTGGTTGCTCTCACACATGCTTGAACATTGCATCTCCACTTACAACCTTAAACCAAAGCCAACCTAACTTTGTTCACTTATCCCTTTAGGGGACTCATGTAGATAGTCCCCTAGACCCATTAGCCCTAAGCTAGGGTTTAGCTAGGATCAGTGCAAGGAGCCTCCAAAGTAGGGAAATTCTGTTGGTCCATGGCTTAAGTAGGGTGATTGACTCTCCAATTTTACCAAAATACCCAACTCAGCCTTTTGCCCACAAATCTACCCAATTTACAAAATTGCCCTTGAAACCTCAAAATTCCTAAAATTACCCAAAATACTAAAATTTGCCCAAAAATCATTTCAAACCCTTTTAAACTACCCAAATTACCCAAAATTTTTAAAATTACCAAAATGCCCCTCAATTTGCCGAAAATACCAAAATACCCTTGGTGACCTAAATTGTCCAAAGACCATCAAAATCGTTTCAAATATCCCCTAATTCAACTTGAACCACTCCACTGAATTTTGGTGACCTAAATCTGACCAATTTGACAAATTTTGACCAAAAACCTCAAATTGCCTTCAATGAACCAATTACCCTAATTCGCCCCCAATGTCCACCAATTTGATTCCAACATTCCCCAATGTCAATTATAAACTCAAATTCATCATGTTCAAGCTTGACTGTGACCAAATATAAGCTCAATTGACTCACATTTGAATCCAAATTTCAACCAAAATTAAAAAGCCCAAATTGGACCGAAAACCAAAATCTCACTCAACTAAACCTGTAACCTATCCAATTGCCCCAATTTTAAATCATAAACTCTTAAAAACATATTCACATATCAAATTAAACCTTCAATTGGCTTTGGTCAAGCCCTAAGTTTCCTCAAAACTTGCACCAAAACCCCCAATTTTTTCTTAAATTGACTATGTCTCCAAAGTTAACCAAATTGAACCCCATAACCCAAAGATTTCCACTCGATTGATATCCAAACACTTCATGACAATCCTTAGGACAAATTTGAACCATCAATTGGGCCCTAGCTAAACTCTAACCCAACTCAAACCCAAGTCCAAATCAATAAACCCAAAATTGACCAAATGTCTAAATTCCTTCAAAATTAACCTCCAAATCAATTTAGAATCACTTTAAATCTTTTCTAAACTCTTTGGGGCAATCATCTACACCATATTGATCAATAAATTGATCTCAAAGTTATGTATAGTTCAAGAAAAATCCAACTTCAAGCCAATTTGACAAAAATTGAACCCATGCACCAAAATTGACCAAGCCATGCCAAATTGATCAAACCAAAGCCTCTACAACCACCTTCTAAACCCTAGTGACAAGGCTAGAATTACCTAGCCCTCCCAACATGAGCTATGGACCAATGTTCCATTGATTTAGAGAATTTCACCCTATTTTTGGCTAAAACTCAAATGCCCTTGCCATCATGCCTTACCATTAGTGTTTAATCATCATTAAGCACTCTATGTCCTCCCTGAGCCTAGAGGTGACCTAACTCTGGCTAGCCACCACCTCAACCACCGGAAACAGCCAGCCAAAGGAGCCCTAAATGCCCAAAACCCAAAATTAAACTTCCTTGAGTTGGCTAAGTCCCATTGGCCATTAGAGACTTTCTTCAATCCACCTGAGCAAGCTTTAGCATCCAATGCCAAGCCCTGAGTTCCACCAGGCAGCCTTGGCTATAAGTAGAGCTCTCCACAACTAAAGGAGAGAGAGCTTAAAACATTGGGGAAACTTTACCAAAATCTTACTAAAGCCTCTTCAAATCTTCCTAAGTTCAATCCCCTTGCTATCAGCCACTCATAACAACTCTAAAAAGCCAATTTCCTCACTTAAATCTGCCTTAAAATTTGGATAGAATTCTCCAAAGCTCCATAGTGAACCTAACTCAAATTAACTATGCATACATCATGCTCTGAGTGTGAGGAGTTGATTCCCCATAAAAGCCACATCACAGAGAGCCTCTAACCTAGCTTTAGACCAACACCTAAAATTGAGCTTCATCAAAATAATACCTAAACATTTCACCACAACACATGACTTAATCTAAAGGTTTGATGGACCCATTCAAAGCTACTACAATCGTCTAATTGTGACCTTCCCTCTCAAGCAAAGGTATTGAGCTTTGACCCTAAACTGAGGTTAAATTAATTCTTTATACGTATCTACTGTATTTCATGCTTGATCAACATATAGATAGGTTTGTCTTGAGTGGATAAAGGTGTACGAAAAAACCCCAAGTGATTTGGTTGAGTATCGAGAGAGATCTTAAGGTTTGAAGTTGAATGGATCTCAAGTTAGTGAGATTGGGGACGATGAACAAATGACATACATTTCTGTATTTATTCATTAGACAATTGTGATGGAGCTAGAAGATGAGATGGTGCATGAACAACGAGATGCATGGTGTTGAGGTGGCTGACAGAGTCAAATAGCGGAGCATCGCATGGAAAGATTTGAGAGGACGAGGTTGAGGTGCCGCTGAATGGCTTAAACAGAAAAATATGGATTTTTTTAATTAATTAAATCTCATAAGCTTAATAAATTCATCTCTTTGCATAGAAAAATTATAAAAATAAATTTAAAGTACCCTCTAGCTCAGTGAAATGAGGAGAATAATGTGAACAAAAAATAAAAGTAATTTATTGACTTGTTGATTTTTAATTAATTAAATATTCTCCATGGTATTTCAATTCATTATGACTAAGCATTGCTCCCTAAAGCTTTAGATTTTTAAGATTTATTCCCCATGACAGAGGCTGTGTCCTCTAATTTTTCCAAGATGAGAGGACATCTCTGTGCTTCTAGCCTTAATTTTCAAGCTAAGATGACAATTCTGACTTAAATTAGTTACAAAAAGTGAGATATCACATGGAAAATTATGAGATAAATTTTAGTAGGTTTCTTATGGTCAAAGGTGCTTAAGAAAAATACTGTGATAGTTTGAATATTGTACATTTTCGTACTTAATTAAGTTTGTATATCTTGTATTAATTTTGGCAAATTAAATATTATTCAAATATTGAAAAAATCAATTGCACATTGTGTGTAATAATCGTATCGATGCACTGTAAAAATTTAAAAATTATTTGAATAAGTTTGAGCGTTAAAGTTGATTTTCTAAGAAACATTATATTTTTGTACAAAAAATTTACATTAAAATAAATATGTATATTAAAATAAATACAACTACAAAAATTATGAAATGTGGTTTTCTGAGTTCGTTTTGATCAGGAGCATTTAATAAAAGTAAAAGTTATTTTTGATAAACTACTTGGTTTTTTACATATATTTAAAATAAAAAATTATTAAAAATTAAAAAAATACAAAAATATTTTAAAATGTTCCTAATTGTTTGCTGATCACTTGGGACTCAGTAAAGTATTTTAACCCTCTAGCTCAGTGAACAAATGTAGTTTCCTTTTTTTTATTAAAATAATTATAATAAATAAATTAAAAATCATAAGAATATAAAATTTGTTTCTCTGAGTTCTCTGGACTCAAGCAGGTTTAATAAAAATTTTAAAAATAATTTTTTTTGTAAATAAAAAATATCTTCCAATTAATTAAATCACTAAAAATCAATAAATAATTTTAAAATTCAATTAAAATTTAATTCAGGAAAGTCATGAAATTTTGCCTAAGTTCTTCTCTGACCTAAGGGAACCTCTAAGAATTTTTCCATAAACCAAAAACTTTATTTTGGATCATTTAAATAAGTTAATTTTAAAAATCTTATTTTATAGATTAAAATAATTATTTAAATTAAATAAAGATTTAAAAACACATTTTCTCCTCTGATATTTTAATTGCCCCATGGACAGTGGATTTTAAAATTTTCAAAGTCACTTGAATTTTGCTTAATGAGTTATGAAGTGGAGAGCCTAAAGGGTAAAGTGGTAATTTTAGAATTTGGTGCCTTAAGAAAAAATTAGGATTAATCAAAGAGAAACATTGCTAATTTAGATCCTAATAAATATGTTTAGATGATTGAAACCTAGTGGGTTATAATATAGAACCAATTTGCCACCTTTCCATGATAAGAACAAAGTTGTAATTTTGTCCTTGAGTACGAGAAGATCCCCCTGATTAATGGGGTCACTGCTTTTTATGAGGGTTTGCTTCATCTCGTTTTGAATTGTTATGGTTTGAGGTTACTGCTTTCTACACAATTTGCTGAGGGATACTTTGGCTACTATGTTCATACTATGCAAATAGTTTCTTGTGTTTTAGTTTTGGAGTACCATGGTTTTATTCCTGCTATTTCTATAATGGTCTTTGAAACTGTGCAGTTGAATTCTTTATTAGAGAACCTCTTGCTAATTTGGAAAGTTAATGGCTCCATGTTTATTAATTCCAAAGCATTTGTTGTTTGGACGCTTGAGCATAATTGTTGTTTCACTTCATTTTTAGAGCTTTTGAAATAGGGATGCCTTGGTTTTACCTTCAAATATTTTGAGATGGGGAAGCTATGGTCTTTAAGGATTTGTGCTTTATTGCTCAATCATCAAAACAATATTGTAATTGTTATTGTGTACATGTCATTCTTTCAGGTGATGGTTGTATGTAGATATATAGACTTTTTGACATTCAGAACATTGCTTCTCTCAATTTTGAATCCAGCTACTACTTATGAAGACTTTTTGGTTTTTGCCTCTCTCAAGGCAAATTTTGTGTTTCTCTACACATGTCAATATTGGGCATACCTTTTCTGATTAGAATACTTTTTTGGATTACATGTATTTTTGGGTATACTATACCTTATTGCTTTCCTCTTTTTTCTTTGTTGTGTGGAGTTGTAATGTGTAAAGAGGAACCCCTAGAACTTTTAGTATTTCTTTTTCTTCTTTTAATGAGGATTCTTTTTCCCTCCCTCTTTTCTAACTTTATTTAAAATTAACACATAGGGAGCCACAAGTTGCTCTTTTTCTTAAAAAAAATAAAGTTGTAATTTTTGAAATTATCATGATTTTGGAAGATTAATCAAAATCAAATGATTCTCAAAGTGATGGGCTTATGTTAGGAGGATGATATTTCTTTTATTTTAAGCCCATAATTTAGATGATGTGATCTTTCAATAAGGATATGTATCGCATAAATCTAAACTCTTAATGATTGCCACTTTATCCCACTGAAATTGTTAAAGGCTTGGTAATGACCTAGGCTTGATATTTAAATTCATTTGATGAGATTTAGAAGAATAACATAATTGGTGATAGTCAATTCTAAGCACTACAAGCCCAACTTTAATGGTGGGTACAAAATCTTTAATGACCTAAACTTGCCATAAAGACATTCACCCACATAACTTTTAAGTGAAATATCAACTAATTAATTGAGTACCCAGTCCTCGAGATGATTAAAATGTTAAAATTCACCGAGTGATGTGGTAATTTTTATTTGACCTGGGATGATTAATATAGCAATATTATAAGTTCAAAAGGAACTCGAATGTTTCAAGAGATCCTTAAATTGATTCGGGGTCATTCTCCAAACATTTTGAAATCTCTTGGACATTTTGAAGGACAAATTGAACTTGCTATATTTTATTCTAGAATCATTTACTACGATCTTTCGTGACTCAATAAGTCATAGTTCAGGGTCTATTAGATACACCTTCATCTACTCTTGCAATTTATTTAAATTCTGTAAAATTTTATACATGTTGCAAAAAACTAACGTTTCAACAGAAATGCTGAGAAGATGACATGTACGCTTTTATAGTGTTATTTAATTTATGTCATTTTTCTTCGTGCAATCTACTTTCATTGCAAATTATTATAGCTACTTGGATGTGTAGTATACTTTGCTTGCAAAATCGAAACAACTTTTAAAAAAATTCATCAACATTCTTAAAAATCTAAAATAATTGTTTCAAAGGTAACCATAAATCCTTTGAAATTTCACTAAACTTAAAATGTCCTTTTGAATTTACGGGAGTCCCTCAGAGGAGGTAACTTTCGGTTACTAACGAGATCTCCCCAGTTTAAATGAGTTTCACAACTCGTTTAAGTTTAAATGTGTATATCTTGTATTAATTTATTTAAATTAAATATTAATAAAAAAATCAGCAAAATCAAATTCCACATTGTATGTAAAAATCATTTTAACTCACTGTAAAAATTTGATAATTATTTGATTAACTTTAAGTACTAAAGTTGATCTTTAAGAAACATTGTATTTTTGTACAAAAAAGAATTATATTAAATTAAATACACTTAAGAAAATTATGAAAAGTGGCTTCTGAGTTCCTTCTAATCCGGAGCACTTAGGAAAAATTAAAAGTTATTTTCGATAAAATACTTGATTTTTTATCTATATTTTATGTTAAAAAATATAAAATAATTTAAAGATTCCAAAAATACAAAAATATTTCAAAATGTTCCTAATGATTCCCTAATTACTTTGAACTAATTAAAATATTTTTCCTAATTTTTCTAAGTCAAAAATAAATTTCCAAATACTTAGAAATGTATCTCCCTTATTTTCTCATTAAAATAATTACAATAAATAATTAAAAATCATAAAAATATAAATTTTTTTCCTATGAGTTCTCTGGACCCAGGGAGGTTTAATAAAAATTTAAAAATAATTTTGGGTAATTAAAACATATTTTTTCATTTAATTAAGTCCTTATAAAACCAATGAATAATTACAAAATTGAATTAAAACTTAATTTAGATGATCATAACATTTTGCCTAAGTGTTTTCTCTGACCTAAGGGAATCTCTAATACTTTTCCCATAAACCAAAAACTTTATTTTAATTATTTAAATAAATTAAATTTGAAAATCCTATTTTTTAGGTTAAAATAATTATTTAAATTATGTTTAAATTTAAAAAGTCACAGTTTTCTCCTCCGATCTTCATCTCTTATGTCCGATGTTTTAATTACTCTATGGGTTGGTAGTAATATAGGCTTTATAATTAATACTTTTGATGGGATTTAGAGGATAACATGATCGTTGATTAGCACCACAAGCCCAGCTTTAGTGATGGGTACAAAGGACTTTAATTACTAAAACTTGTTTTATGAGCATTCACCTACATATCTCTTAAGTGAAATATCAACAAATTAATTTGGTTCCCTGTCCTCGAGAAAATTAAAATGTGAAAGTTTACCGAGTAATGGGGTAATTTTTATTTGTCCTGGGATGATTAGTGAAGCAATATGATAAATTCAAAATGATCTTAAATATTTCAAGGGACCTTTAAATGAATTCAGGGTCATGCCTCGAACATTTATAATTTCCTGAATATTTTGAAGGACAAATTGAACTTGCTATATTTTGTTCTAAAATCATCCAGTAAGATCTTTCAGAACTAGAAAATCATAGTTCAGAGTCTATTTGATACACCTTCATCTACTCTTGAAATTTATTTAAATTTCTACAAGATTACATACATGTTGCAATAAACTAACATTTCAGTTGGAATGTTGAGAAGATGACAGGTACGCTTTTATAGGGTTACTTAATTTCTATCATTTTTTTCTGCAAATATTATAAACTGCTTATGTGAGTTCTTTCACTTGTAAAATCAAAACAATTTTTTTTCCAAAATTAATCAACATTTAAATAAAATAAACATTTAATTGTTTCAAGGGTAACCAAAAAATACTTTAAAATGTCACTAAACTAAAAACTTCCTTATGATTTTACGGGAGTCCCTCAGAGAAGGTAACCCATCGTTGCTAACAAGATCTCTCTGGTTTAAATAGGGTTCACAACTTGTTTAAGCTAAGTAAATTTGAAAGAAAATAGTGATACCAGAATGAGGGAACTGTGGTAACCTTAACCTTATGAAACACTTGATTTGACATCAAAATTTGACACATTAGAAAACTTGACCAATTAAGCTGATACTTCTCTCAATTTTCACAATTTGACACTACTAAACTTAAACTTATCAAGACGAGGAGCTTGGAGAGAGCATTGTGGGCAGAACGTCCATCTTCAACAATATGACTTATCTACACCAGCTAAACCATTCATTAGAATTAAACAACAACAATAAGATTTCAAGGTTTTCCTCCTAGTGCGATATAAATTTTTAACTTATCTTTAGGCCATTGTATAGCCCTGCTATACAATTAAAGCCCTAACCTGTTTTAGGATTCCAAGGTTGTCGTTCGGTAAGATTTGTCCTCACATTTTCAAGCTATTTGTGTGATCGTCTCATATGAATATAAGCCTTAACTAATAAAATTGGCAGGACAAAATATTAAAATATTTCTTCTCTAAATTGAAGCCAAATAGTAGGATAGCTTGGGAAGTTACCGAGGTTCTTGATACGTCTAAAAATGATTAAATTTTTCATATGCTTTCAATGCCTATATTTGGTGATTTTCAATGATATTGCACTTTAAAAGAAGGTATTTTGTATATTTTTGGTTTCAGGGAGAAGAAATGGAGTTTTGGAGAAAAAGAACTAAAAATGGTGCAATTTGGAGCAAAAACGAGCAAGAAAGAAAATTTTGTCCTGACACATTACGTTATGTCTTTGTATGCTTAATCTCTTCTACACTTCTCACACATTTTTGAATGAAATTACACTTTAGAAGAAAGACTTTTTATGCCTACTTTGTAGGTCTGTCTGTTAGGAACATAATGCAATTGAAACAGGCTGAAATGGTGCTAAATTGGAGCAAAATGAAGCAAAATGATGAAGCTATGCATGGTGGGCGCCGACGGCTCTAGAGTGCAGAAAACAACGTGAAAGTGGCATCGACGGTACCCAAAATGGCACCGACAGTGCCTGAGACGGTTTGGATGCAATGTTGAGTGAATTTCTAGAAGATTCAATGTATTTAGATGCTTTTGGAAGGTTGTTTGAGGCATCTTATGTGAAATTCATCCTTACACTATAATAGAATGCTTTATGTTAGAAAAAGTTGTGTGTGTGAGTGGAAAAATGTGAAGAATATTTAGAGATCTTAGAATAGGAGTAGAAATGCAGATTTCCATCTTTTTGGAGAGATTGGTGTGGGGATTTTGACAGAATCTGTAAGGGAATGTTCTACCATTGCATGGATCAGCGGGAGACTTTATGGGAGAGATTTTCATCTTTATTTCAAAGAGAAAAAGCTAACTACTATCTTTTCATTATCTTATGATTTTGTAAACATCTATCTAGTGGATTTGATTTGATTTAATGAAGTTTTTCATTGAGTTTTCTTAGTGCTTTGTGATGTATTTCTCTTACTCTTTTTTTTTTGGAAATAGTGGCATGAGAAGATTATGTTGTCATTTTCCTTTTACTTTTCTTTTGCAATGAGTAGGATTCATGTTTAGGATATTGGGATGCATTCTTGAAGAAGTTGAAGAAGTCTTGAAGAAGTTAAATAATAAATGTGATGGTTTTTACTAGCACTTCATTTACATTACAATAAGAGCCTGTTGTAGTGACAGACTAAAATCCCCAATTTGGTCTTAGAGTTTAAGAAATAGAGTGAGCATTAGCCTTCAGGGGAATGGAAGTTGGAGTTCTAGAGTGAGAGCCAATATCCTCCTAGCCTAACCACGGATTTAGGGACTAAACCTGAGATTAGCCAATGATTTTCTATAACACTGAATCAGGTCAGAGAATTAAAATTGCTCCTATTAGGCACATACAATATTTAATGTATCTCATTCCTTTACGTTATCCAATTTGCTACATAATAATAGTAGTTTTTAACGTCTCAAAATTCTCCGAACCAATTCATCTATAAAGGGTTATCTTTAGAATTAATATTTACAATTAGGAATAGTTACTATCCCTACATTTAACATTTACATTTAGGAGTAGTTGCTAGAAAAAACAGTATTTTAATGGAAATTTCATACTAAGGACTAATAGTAGTAGACTGGAATTTGACTAAGGAAAACTTTCATCGCATCCTTGTTGGATCAATTTTTGTGGCTTAATCAGAAGGTCTTATATTACTTGGAGAGATACGTACACTTGCATAGAACCCATAGTGTGTGAAATATTTGCTATATTCCATAATATTTCAATTTTATATATTAGCTGCTAAATATAAATTGGCTCAAGTTTTTTGTCGTCTTTTGAAAGTCGTCTTTTGAAAGCTAAATTGCTGCTGCATAATTACGGGTCGGGTCATGTTTTCGGCACTATCTCAGGGGAAATGAATTGACATAAATCATGCAGAAAAACAAGACGCACTAGGGCACATGATGTTCTTGGCACCGTTGCCGAGGAAGCTTCGTAAGAACTTTAGGAAAATCTTAGTAGGAGTAATTAGGCTTAGACTTGAAAAATTGTACTGTCGTAAAAACTATTTTTGTATGAAAAAGTATTGTGAAAAAAAATGTTTGTGTGAAAAACTGTTTTTGTGTGAAAATATTTTGTTGTGTTGAATATATTTTTTATTTTGTTTATTTAATTGTTAATGTATTGTTTGTTGTGTTGTTTATGCAAAATAAAGGATATACAAGACTTGTGATTTATGATCCCGAGTTGGAAAAAAGAAAAATAAATAAAAAAACAAAAAGGACTTGAAAAACTAGAAATGGAAATGGAAAACATTCGAAGTAATAACTTAGAAAATCATCATAAATCATTGAGAGATTATGTATATCCTACGATAGTTGAAATTCACTCAAGTATACAAACCCCTATTGTAGAAGCTGACTCATTTAGCTAAATCCTAAGATTACCTAACTGGTGCAAAATAATTCATTTTAGGGAACTCCTTTGGAGGATTCCTATTTACACTCATCAAATTTTCTAGAACTTTGTGCTACATTTGGTTATAACGGCATGTCAAACGATGTTGTTAGACTAAGGCTTTTTCCTTTCTCACTAAGGGATAAGGCTAAATTGTGATTATACTCATTAGCACCTAGCTTTATTAAAAATTGGGAGAAGTTAACTTAAAAATTCCTAGCTAAGTATTTTCCACCTTCAAGGACTACTAAAGTTAGAAACGATATTATTTCATTTTGTCAGTATGAAGGGGAATCAATATACGAAGCTTGGGAAAGATTTAAGGAATCTTAAGAAAGTGTCCAAAGTGTCCACTTCACGCTCTGCCTGATTGGTTAATCATTCAAACTTCTTACAATGGGTTAGTAGAATCCCTTAGGTTTACAATTGTTGCAATATGATACAGATGTGATTGCAATTCTTGCAATATCTAGAAAGTTAGACCAATTTGGAATGAACCAGCCTACAATGGACGCTCTACAATGGTAAATCCTAAAAAGGTACTCAGTGCTAATGATACAGATGTGATTGCAATTCTTGCATCTCAAGTTGTTGCAATATCTAGAAAGTTAGACCAATTTGGAATGAACCAGCCTACAATGGACGCTCTACAATGGTAAATCCTAAAAAGGTACTCAGTGCTAATGATACAGATGTGATTGCAATTCTTGCATCTCAAGTTGTTGCAATATCTAGAAAGTTAGACCAATTTGGAATGAACCAGCCTCAATTTACTCTAATAAGTGAGAAAAGTTCATTAGATCATATGATTGATTCTAACTTATCATATGAAACTTTAAATACCATAAACAACTCGGATTATAACTTTACAACCCAGGTTGGAAGAATCATCCTAATTTTAACTGGAATCACACTACTTGGGGTGGAAACCAACAATGGGAAACTAATCATGCAAATCCTAATGGAAGTTGTAATAAACAAGGGAACACAAATTATAGACCTTCATATTCAATGGACTCTAACAATGATTGAAAATTTGAGGATAAGAACATTTCTATAAAAAATGTGGTACTGCAAATGAGAAACTAATTGCAAAGTCAAAATGCTGTGATTAGAAACATAGAGAATCAACTGTGACAACTTGCTGATTAACTTAGCAATATACCCTAAGGAACACTTCGTAGAAACAATGAGATCAACCCTAAAGAGAACAATAATGAACAGGTAGAAGTTGTCAAATTCATAAGTAGAAGAGAGATAGAAAATGTCATTAGAAAAGAGAAAGAAATTGAGAGAGAAACAATGAAAACTATAAGACCTAAAGAACATGTTTCTAAGGGACCGGAAAAATTAGTATCTCCAACTAAAATCAATTTAGAAAGACCACCACCTCTATTTTCTCAAATATCAAATTTTCTCAAATACTTAGACATCAAGAGTTGGATAAACAATTTTCAAAGTTTATGGAAGTAATTAAGAAGTTAACGATAAATATTCCTTTCACTAAAGCATTGGAACAGATGCCAAATTATGTAAAGTTTGTTGAGGATATATTAAATAAGAAAATAAAATTTGGGGATTACGAGACAGTTGCACTATGTGAGGAGTGCAGCGCTATTCTTCAGAAAAAGCTTCGAAAGAAACTTAAAGATCCTTATATCCTTATAATTCCTTATGTAATTGGAGAAATATTATCTAGAAAAGCTTTATGTGATTTAGGAGGGAGAATTAATGTGATGCCTCTATCTATATTTAGAAGGTTAGGTTTAGCCGATATTTCTCCCACTACTGTAACCCTTTAATTAACCGATCAATCTATCATTTATCAAAAAGGGGTTATAGAAGATGTGCTTGTTAAAGTGAATAAATTTAACTTTCCTATGAACTTTATTGTATTACACATGGAGGATGATAAAGAAAATTCAATTATTTTGGGGAGATTTCTTCTTATTACTGGACAAGCTATGAAAGATACACAAAAAGAAGAGTTGACTATGAATATTAATGATCATGAAACCACTTTTGATGGTTTATAGGCTATGAAGAATCTAGCTGACATAAAAGATAATGATTGTTTTTGGATAGATGAAATTGATTATCTAAGTAACGAATTCTCTCCAAGAACAAAGTGAAAAGAAAAGAAGAAATCTCTCACTCTCTCTCTTTCTCTCTCACCTTGCCGCCCCGCTTGGGGCTCACGCCGAAGCCTTCTTCTATTCTTCTCCAAGTCTTCTTCCATTTTCAAACATTTATAGAGTCTAAGACTTGTTTTAAAAATATTTCCAAGCCTTTTTTTTATAATTTACCAAGAGATGCTTAAGTGCCTCTTCAAAATTGTCCAGATTCAATGAATCTTCCAAATGGTGCCTGAAGTGCCTTTTCAAAACTCCATATAACTGCCAAAAATTCTTATAAAAAGTCTCTTTTCTCATTTACAATGAACTCCCCAAGATATACATGAAGCACCACTTCAAAAATAGTGAAAATCCGACGTATATTCTAGAAGATATGTTAAAAACTGTCACCGGCGCCTAAGCACTGATTTTTGCACACTTAAGCTCCCCCCTCTCTGTCTCATGGAGTCTGAGCGCCATTTTTGATGCTTAAGTGCCAGGCAAAGGAACTTAAGTGTCCAGTTTAGGTCCCCTTGGCTCTGGTGTGCCCTGGTTCGACCTAATTTGCTCTGGTTTTCTCCGTTTTGGTCCATTTTTGTTCCTTTTGCTCCAATCACTCCAAATTCTTCAATTTGATGTACCTACAATCAAAAAAACAAGAAAACACCAAAACAATTTGATGTACCTACAATCAAAAAAACAAGAAAACACACCTTTAAAGTGCAATATCATTATAAAATGAAGCATGAAAAATAGTAAATTTTTAGGCGTACAATTTCCAATTCTAGTTTTCCAAGTTATTATTTCTAAGTTATTTTTTTGAATGTTTTCCATTTCCAATTCTAGTTTTTGAAGTCCTTTCTATTTTTTGATTTTTTTTCCTTTTTTCTAACTCAGGATCATAAGGTACAAGTCTTACAGATCATTTGCTTTGCATACGCAACACAACAAATAATACATAAAAAAATTAAACAAGTAAAACAAAAATTATATTCAACACAACAAAACATTTTCAGAAACACATTATGTTTCACAAAAACAGTTTTTTTTTTTCACAACACTTTTTCATACAAAAAAAAACTTTTCACATAAAAAGTTTTTTTACGACACTATAGTTTTCTAAGTTTAAGTCTAATTACTTCAATTAAAATTCTCCTAAAAGTCAAGATCAACCGTTACGAACCCCATCAACGGCACAGAAAACTTGATCCCGATATTCTTTTTATATGTAGAATTTTAGAAGTTGACACCACTACTCGAAGATTTTAATCACCGGTAATGAAACCGGAAGCTTGATTCCTAGCAAAGTAAGATTTCAATTATATTTCTAGAGATTTTACGCAAGTAAACATATCGTTATTAAGTAATATAGAGCATTCTGATTAAGTCCTGAATATCGATCCGATGAAGATCGAGGTTAATCATGGAGACTTTCAAGAGAAATTCAAGTTTAGAATAACGCGCCCTTGCTTGGAAGTTTGATAAAGTTTGGTTTTGATTTTATCCTACAATTATCACTACAATACTACTTCTACTTCTAAATTAAAATACTTACTAAAAATAAAAAAGTGGGGTTTTTAATATATCAAAATTACTCTTTCTCATGCAATGAAATTAGTGACATGTGTAAAAGTAAAACAAGTAGTGAGAGATATTGTGATAAATAGGAGAAATTATCTTCTTTACCCTTACTAAAGATGTTATAAAGAATATTGGTTAATCTAAAGTTTGAATAGTTTTGAAGACGGGCTAGGCAAAGAAGACACTAGCTCTCACTTTAGAGTTCTCTCTTATTCCTTCACCTAGAGACCAACATCTCGCATCAAAACCTAAAACAATAGACCAAAATAAGGGCTTTAACCTGTCACTCTAAAGTCCACCAATTCTACACCCTTTAAAGATTATTTACCTTAATATTTACACTTAACAATATGGACTACATTCTCATCCATACAATCTTATGTGATTCTACCACAGTTGATTGAGACAATACCATCCTGGATCATACATGTTCTCACGACAGATCAAGTTTAAATGTAAATGAAGAACAAAATAAATTCATCACAATATATTCTCACTCTACTCTATTCTATATCTTACACATAAATACTATTTCATTACAAGAGGAAAGAGTAAAAAAAACTACTCACTATAAATGGAGAAACAACAAGAACTTTTCATTGAAAAAGACTTTGAAAACATACTAAAAAAGTACTAAATTCAAATAAAAATACAATGAAAATACTTATCTCTGATAGAAATCAAACTCTCCTTGTATAGCAAAAGAAATCTCCTTACAATCCTCTCCAAGAATAAAGTGAAAAGAAAAGAAGAAATCACTCACTCTCTCTCTCTCCCTCTCTCACCTTGCCGGCCCGCTTGGGGCTCACGCCCAAGCCTTCTTCTCTTCTTTTTCAAGGGGAGTTCTTCTCCACTTTTAATTAATTCCAAGGTCTAAGAGCTGTTTTAAAAACATCTCCAAGCCTTTTTTTTTATAATTTCCCAAGAGATGCTTAAGTGTCTCTTCAAAACTACCCAGATTCATTGAATCTTCCAAATGGTGCCTGAAGTGCCTCTTCAAAAATCTATATAACCACCCCAAATTCTTCTAAAAAGTCCCTTGCCTCATTTCCAATGAATTACCCAAGAGATTCATGAAGCACTACTTCATAAATATTCCAAATCAAACGTATATTCTAAAAGATATGTTGAAAACCGTCACCGGCGCCTAAGCGCCAATTTTTGGGTGCTTAAGCGCTCCCCTCTCTGTCTGGTGGCACCTAAGCACCATTTTCGGTGCTTACGTGCCTGACATAGGCACTTAAGTTTCTTTTTTTGGTCCCCTTGGCTCCGGTGTGCCCCAATTTGACCCAATTTGCTCCGGTTTGCTCCGTTTTCATCCATTTTTGTTCCTTTTGTTCCAATCACACCAAATTCTTCAATTTGATGTACCTACAACCAAAAACATAAGAAAACATAACTTTAATGTGCAATATCATTATAAAATGAAGCAAAACAAAAGTACATTTTTAAGCGTATCAACGACCTTCCTCTCTTAACTCGGGGAGCCATTAGAAATTCTATGAAAATGCAAAAAAATCCAAATAAATTACAAAATAAAAAATCTAACTCCTCAAGCATGATCATTTGGTAAAAAACTTTTCACCATCAGTTTTCATCAAGGTTTTTCGTCAAAAATCACAAATTTTGGATCTTCCATAATGCATGAAAAATCAAAGGTAAAAATAAAAATTTTCTATGTTAAAGTGAAGCTCTTACCAAGAGAATATGAAATCTATAATTTTTTGCCTACAAAATATTGTCTACCGTCCTCAATAAGAAGCCCTAGGTCAAGGTTTGGAGGTAGGAGATGACACAAGTAGTGAAAAACAAGTAGTGAAAATGGAGCAAAATGGAGCTTGTCCATGCAATTTTGTGGTTTTCTAGGTGATCTGGCATGTTCGGGTTTGTGGCGCATCCTGAGCCAAATCTGGTGCACCATGCACCAGTGCTCTATAAATTGGCACATCATGCACCAATCTAGTGCATCATGCGCCAGAGCTTAAATTCACCAGATTTTGATTTATCTTGAAATCTTCTCTGTAACACTTTACATCAACTTCTAATTAATATAAATAAACATTTCTCAGTATATATAAACATCATTCTAACACCAAACTTTCACAAACAACATAAAACTCACTTTTATATATAAAATCTGCGCTAACACAAATTAACTATTTTCAAGCCAACAAAAAACAAATTCAGCATTCTAAAGCAAACAAAGATCTTAACACGGAAATCTAAACATCAAAATACAAAGTATAAACATAGATAGTGCAACAATAGAAAGGAAATGCAATCCAACTCAACAAACTAAAACAAGCACTACTAAACCATCTTCTTCACTCTTATCCTCCTGGATATCTCCCATTGAATGGTAGTCTACAAATAGATTGTAGAAGGATCGATATGAAAACTCGTCAGTTGAATCCTCTCCAATCCAAGAATTTTCTTGAACATACATACCAAACCATCTTCAATACACCCAGTATGTTCAAAATGTTCCATAAGCCTCTAATCCAGATGATCCAGCCTTTCAGAAATATTCCCAATCACATGCATAAGATCTTCTACCTCTTTCTCTATCTTCATGATTCTCTTCAAAAGTGCATTCAAATTATAATGGGGTTGAATAGGTGATGAATTCTGAGTTTGTTGGTCTATCAGCACATTCATATCATTTTCATCTCCCATTCCAATATAGTTGCAATAGACTTCCAGATCCATCGGCTTTCAAGGAAGAAGAACTTTTTCCCAACTTTCATAAGGTACTTGCAATTGAATGCATATTAAAAAATAGTGGATGGATGTCCAAGTCCAGTTGCATATCCATTTTAAATCAAACATAAAATCGATTTTACAATCAACGGGTTTTCTGGTTTAAATATAATAATTTAAAATAGTGCTCTCCTTCATTACCTTACTGATCTTCATGGTGGGTAGTAATTTCGATGCAATGAAGAAGTGTCTTGCCTTAGAAGTATGATTTAACAATGATGACAAAAAACATACATGTCCAGCATCTCTGGCCTCCCAATTCACATCTTCATCTGTAAGGTACCAGATGAGTTCATTCATATTGTCTCTTGTAGAGGTAAAATTTGCATAATGACAGATAGACACATTCTAAATCAAAAATATCTTATTTATTCCTTAAAAATTGAACTACACAAACTTGCCTTGCACATAGACTATTCCTTGGTTGATACCATGAAGATTTGCATACCATGAAGATTTGCATAAAAATTTGCATAAAACTCTTTCACCACACGGACGTCTACAACGACACTAGTGTAGCACAACACTTCCTAGCGCCTTTGCGCAACAATCTTGCTGACCTCACTTTTGGTTAAGGTCTAGTTTTTCCTCTTTAGTAGCCTAGGGTCTAGCCATAGGTTCTTCTTATTGACTATTCCTAAAAAAATAGAATAGGAATCCTCACCATTAGAAATTCCAAACTCCTTTTTACTCAACTTGAAGTTCCATATAGTGGCCTTAACCTCTAACACTTAGTTGGTGGGGTCCATATGACGGAGCTCTAAGAGAGTTCCCATAAAACTGTTTGACCTTCGGGTTGACCCTGGGTGTTTATCTAGGAGTCACTCACCTCACTCACAATCACTCACGACCTTAAACCCAAATTTTCTTGACTTTGATCCCCTAATCCTTTGGGAGACTCATGTAGATGGTTCCCTAAACCCACTGGCCCTAGGCTAGGATTTATCTAAGACAAGTACATAGAGGATCCAAATAGGGTTTTCATTGGTCCATGGCTAGTTTATGATGGTTAGCTCCCCAATTCTACCAAAGATACCCAATTTGGCCTTCTCCACCTAAACTCCCCCAAATTAACTAAGTTCCCTTGAAAACCTAAATTTGGCCAAAACTCCCAAAGTTACCCAAAATACCCAAATTTGTTCAAAATTCATTTCAAACCTTTTGAAAATACTCAAATTACCCAAAATCACCAAAAATTGCCAAATTACCAACAAAAATTGCCAAAGCCCAAAATTGTAAAAATTCCAAAAATTCCCAAAAATTCCCAAAACCGTGTACCGTTATTTTTCTCCTGTGATCAGTCATTGTGATGATGTAAATCCGAGTAGTTGACGGTGACCAATTTGACCAATTTGATCATCCTTGTCCAAAACCCCCAAATTGCCCTTAAATAGGCCAATGCCCCCAAATCCACCTCAAATGTCCATCAAATTTGTCCCAATTTCCCCCAATTTCAATCCTAAACTCAAATTAACCTTTTATATGACCAATATAAACAAAATAAAAGCTTAATTTTCCCATTATTTGAGCCTAATTGTGATCTAAATCAAAACCCATAATTTAAGCCATATGACCTAATTTCACTTAATTTAACCATATGATCCACTCAATTGCCACAATTTGGATCCTAAACTCTTCATAACATTCCTAATAATCAAATTAAGCCCTCAGTTGGCCTTTCTCAATGATACAATAAAAGTATAACCTAAATTTTATTTAATTTCAACCTAAGTCAAAAGCCCCAAATTTTGCCCCAAATTGGCTATGCCTCCAAATTTCACCAAATTGATTTCTTTGACCCCAAAATTGGCACCCAATTCATGTTAAAAACTCTTCATAACATTCCTATAGACCATTATAAATAATGAATATGGAATTATCCCAAGCCTAGCCCAATCTAGACCTAAGCCTAGCCCAACATGCCCAAATTCCAATTGAACTCAAAATCCTTTCAATCCTTCACCAAAAATGTTTATTACAATCATCTACATTAAATTAATCAATCAATTGGGCCAATTAGTATGGTTAGCCTAGCCCAAACCCAAGTCTTGTTCATTTCCACCAACTTGGACCCATGCACCAAAATTGACCTAGACATGTCAAATTGGTCAAGGCAAGGCCACCACAGCCAACGTTTGGACCCTATTAACCAATCCAAACCCCATGGAAGCACCCAAATGAGCCATGGACTAAGAGATCCCCAATTTAATGGATTTCATTCCATATTTTCTTAAGCCAAGGATATTTTTTTCCAAAACTAAACGCCAATCCATTTAATTACTATGACATATTGCCCCAGCTAACCTGACCTCCTAGCCACCTCCCCTAGCCTGGCCAGCAGGCCTAGTGGTCTGAAAATGTCCAAACAAAGAGCCACCCCAATGGAATCAAATCCAATTCAAACCTAGAGGCCACCTCTTCCAAATTAAATGGTAGAGCCCCTCTGCCATCCACCGAAGCATCGCTTTTCACCCCCAATTAGCCATGACAGCCAGCCAAAATCTCATTTTATAAAAAAACTCACCTCCATGAAAATGGATGGGGTGCTAAAAAATTTTTTTGAGAGAGCCGTCCAAATTACTCCTAGGCCTCTTTAAGACGTCCTCAGTGCAACCCAACCACTTCATTGCCCTGAATCCCCTTGCCGAAGTTCATTTTTTGAGCTCAAAACCTTGCCGGAGACAGGACAGAGCTCTCCACACTTCTACACTCCACCAAAATCAAGTTAAACTTACCCACACCTTCACCACAGTGAAAGAAGAAGAAGCCCCATCAAATCCCTCACATACAGAGCCCCTAACATAACTCTAGACCAACACCTGAAATCGAGCTTGGTCGAATTCATACCTAGGCCTTTTTCACTACAGCAAGAGGCTTAATCCCTAGCCTCCTTAAACCTCCACGAATGAGCCGAGAACCTTTGATTAAAGCTTACCTTCTCAGAGAAAAACTATTGAACTTCTCCTCCTCCCGAGCCTATTTTAATTCTCCATTTGATTAGGCTTAATTTAATTGCATGATTATCATATGGATGTGTTTGTCACACTTAGACGAGCATTTAGAAACAAACCACACTTATTTTGGTTAAGAAATAAGTGAGATCTTAAGCTTTGAAAATGGATGGTTCTTGGGCTAAGGCATTGGGGACGATCATAGGAAGCCATCCAATCGCACGTTTATCTCATCAACGGACGAGATCTAGCCGGATAGCGCCTTCATACATGAACCACGGGCCGAGTGAGCGCTGAAGTGGATGGCCGTGTCGAATGGGAGCGCGTCGCGTGGAGTTTTGGAGTCGCCTAGGATCTAGTCAGCATCGTTCATTTCAATAGATAAATAGGTTATTTTCTGATTTAAATAAATAGCCCTAACTTCAAAAATCTATATCTTGGTGTAGAAAAATCACAAAAATAAAATAAAAGGACCCTCTTGCTCAGTGAATATAGGAGAATAATGTGGAAATAATTTGAAGATTGTTTGATGCATATTTTATTTTTAATTAATTAAATATGATTTTGAGTCTTTTAATTCTGCTTGCATGTAAACCATGACTTGAAATTTTGGCTTGTTGTTGCCTCTGTCTTAGGAAACATCCTCTGGTTTTTCTAAATTCATAGGATATCTCTAGACAGAGATCCATATTTTCCATTTTTATGCTTATTATTTGCATAAATTAATCATAATAATTAACATGTTGCTTAGAAAAATCCAAGAAAATTTTTAAAGGTTTGCTATGACCAAAGAACCCTTTGGACAATATTTCATGGGTTAAGTCATTAAGAATGCACTTAATTTCCACCAATCCTAAAACACAAAGAAAATTAATTTTTGGAAAAACAAACATCTAATGACTTAATTTTTAATCTCCACTATGATTTAAAGTTTAGAGAACTCCCTAGAAAAATTTCAAAATATTTGGAGCTCATTTAATATCTCAAATTGATTTTTCAAGTTAGATGCTATTTTTAACACTAAAATGATTTTTAATAATTAAAATATAACTCAAAGAATTTAAAAAGCTAATTTTTATAGTTCTCTGTGAATAGAGGAAATTCTTAAAAATAAATTTGAAATTAAAATAAAAATTTCATTTTAAGCATATTTTTAATATTTAAATAATTAAAAAATGATAAAAATCACAAAAATAGTAAAATTCATAAAATGTTCTAAATTGTTTCCTAAGCACTTAGGAACAATTACAAAATTTCTCCTAATTTTCTAAGTGAAGATATTGAATTTTAAAGATTAAAATATTTTTTTAATGCTAAAAATGGATTTTCACTAAATTAATTCTAACAATTAAAAGAAAATTAGAAAAAAATATGAAATTTATTCCTCTTGGCTCCTAGACATGAAAGAGATTTAATAAAAATATAAAACTTAATTTTCCACATTCAAAATATTTTGTAATTAATAAATACTCTAGAACTTAAAATAATTCTTAAAATTTAAATATAATTCAATAAATCATAAAATGTGGCCACCATGCTTCTCTAGTCCAAGTCCACCTCCAATAAAATTTTCATGGGATTAGACTTTACCTTATTTAAGTTTTTTAAATTTTCTTTAAAAAATCCTATTTTTTCATTAAAATAAATATCTAAATTAAATTAAATTTTAAAAAATCACATCTTCTCCTTTGATTTCTTAATTAGCCCTTGAGTGAGGTGGGATGAAAATTCCAAAGTCATTTAAATTAAATTTAACAAATAATGAAGTGATAGAGCTTTAAGGGCAAAAAAGTAATTTTGGAGATTTAGCCTTAATTAACATTTAGGCTTAATTCAAGAAAGGTGAATGGGTAACCTTTGATCGTAATCAACATATTTGGATGATTGAAACACAAGGGAGTAATTGGTAGAAACCAATCTCACTTTTTTTAATTAAAAGGATAAATTTGCAATTTCCTTAAATTATTAAAATTTGGAAGTCTAGTGAATTAAATGATCCTAGACTTAGGGGTATCGTTTTGGGTGTTAATAACTCACCTATTTAATACCCCTTTTTTCATGATCAAATGACTTTCAAAACTTTTGATAATGAATCATCACCACTTAAAAATTTAATCCTTTAAAAAATATATATATAACTAAGACATCTATCAAAATCTTAAGGGCTTAGTAGTGAACTAAGCTAAATCAAATCAAATTAAATGAGGATTAGAAAAGTAAACATAATTAAAAAATTGAACGCCTTTAAAACACTCCAAGCCCAAATTAAAAAGTTGGCTAAGTGCCTTGATAACATTAACTTGCCCCATTAAGGGTATTCACCCACATAATTCTCAAATTAAATTATAGTGATAATTACCCTACTCTTAGGGATAACTATAACATTAAGGTTCACTGAGCATTAAAGGTATTTAAAGGATGGGTTATTAAGCAACATAATATGTTTAAAAAGAGCTCAAGGCTTTTCACCAGGTGGTGAGAGGGAAGCATGGACCTGCTTCTTCCTCCTAACCTTCTGGATACCTCAGATGTCTACTAAGCTTAATAAACTTAATTTGTTTTTCTGAACAAAATTATCCTTAATCAAACTAATAGGGACCCACCAAGATATTACTTAGGTTTTGCTAGGTCACCAAAACCTTTCTTTTCCGCTTTACATAAAATGCTCTAACATGCATTTTTAGTTTCAAGTGGCGGAACGAGAAGACTCACCAGGTATGCTTTTATAATTTATTGCATTTTTTTTTTCCTAAGCTTTCCACACTGTTCTTACTTACCTGCATGTATGAACAAAACACGAACTTGCATGCTAAACAATGATGTCACCCTACATGAAAACCAAAACTGCTAGGATAGCCACAAAACTAAAATCATAACCATAATCAAAACTAAAATCAATCAAGATAAAAATCACCTCCACAACTTTCAAAATTTAAGACAACTCAAAATTTAAGCACAAACATCACAGAAAACTACAACTTGGCACAAAACAATAACTACAACTAAATTAAGACATCTCTTAAGACAACTCAAAATTTAAGCACAAACATCACAGAAAACTACAACTACAATTAAATTAAGATGTCTCTATTCGATGATCGGGAATCCCTCAGAAGAGGTAACCTACGATTGCTAACGAGGCTTCCCACGACCTAAATGAAAGTCTAAAACTCATTAAGTTGAGTTTAGTAAATTCATTTAAACTAAGTGAATCCAATAGAAAATAATGGTGTTGGAATGATGGAACCGTAGGATCTTAACCGGTGTCGCCCGAATCAACTTTAACATCCCTCATAAAATTTAAAGAACTACAACCATAAGCCCACCTGATTTGACATCATAACTGGAGACCCTAGAAAACTTAAACTTGTCATGGAAAGGAGCTTGGAGCTAGCATGGTGGGCAATGATGGAACCGTAGGATCTTAACCGGTGTCGCCCGAATCAACTTTAACATCCCTCATAAAATTTAAAGAACTACAACCATAAGCCCGCCTGATTTATCATAACTGGAGACCCTAGAAAACTTAAACTTGTCAAGGCGAGGAGCTTGGAGCTAGCATGATGGGCAGCACGTTCAACTTCAACTGCAAAACATATCTTCCCCAACTAAACCATTTCCTTCATTAGAATTAAACAACCAAGCTATAGGATTTTGAGGCTGTCTGCTTATGCAATATAAATCCTTACCTCATCTTTAGGCCTTTGTACAACTATATTGTACAATATAAGCCATAAATTCATCTTAAGATGCCGAGGTCGTCGTCCATCATGACCTAAATCCTCACATCTTCTAGGTTATTTGTGTGACCGTTTCACACAAATATAAGCCCTAACAAATAAAATTGGCAGAATGAAACACCTGAATAATTTCTCATCAAAATTAAAGCCAAACAACCTAATAGACTGGAAAGTCACAGAGTTTTTCCTCTGGATCTATGACATCCCCTAATTCTTCCTCCTTTGGATTCTACAACAAAATGTCCCAAATATGAGACAATCCCATTTCACACCTCGTCGTCCGATCTCGTTGAAAATTCCTATCCTTTCAAAATCTTTAAAGATAATATTTCCTGATTTTTATCGAGAGTTTTCTTAGATGACTTCGGTCATTTATGATGTAACTAACTATATGGGCTTGCCCTTATAGGAAGCTCATCCGAACCCAACATGAGACAATCCCATTTCACACCTCGTCGTCCGATCTCGTTGAAAATTCCTATCCTTTCAAAATCTTTAAAGATAATATTTCCTGATTTTTATCGAGAGTTTTCTTAGATGACTTCGGTCATTTATGATGTAACTAACTATATGGGCTTGCCCTTATAGGAAGCTCATCCGAACCCAACTTAACATAAACCTTATTTTGTTCTTCATATTAAATAGGGGAAATTTTCGGCAAATAAAATGGTTTCGCAGACCAAACAGACGTCATTTTTTTCTTAGTTTATTTGATCGAGCCACATCCTCAAGTCTTGTATTTATCCTTTGAGATAGATACAGGGTTTATGGTATAGCGCTCTTTCATTTAAACTATGAAAAATATGGGGTAAGTTTGATTTCATATTTTTCTAAACATTAAAATGTCCTTTCGAAGTGAGTGACGGGATTTCAATTTTGATGACCGACAGCTTCTTACGGGCAACTCCTTCAACTCAAAAAGTGTCGACAGCTTTTGGCGACTCCGTTGGGTACAAGCTTTTCTCTCTATCTAAGTAAGGAAATATTATCTACACACATTGGTAGTGTGTCCATGTCCCTCTTGGACCAAATTACTTTTTTTCTGTTGACATACTTTACCCATTTCTATCTTGGGAAAGTACGACCAACTCTTTGGACTTCAGGACTATCTGTTCAATCACCTTTAAACAGAGAGGTTCCGGAGGACATTAAGGACTCTTCAAAACGTCATGTGGGGTCGGACCCTAAATAGGTGTGTTTGTGGACTAGTTCCACCTGAGCATTGTGTGTGAAAAATAGGTCCCGCACGGGGTCCTAAACACGTCACATCTCCCTTCCAAGTTTGATTTGCTATTTTGCAGGTTCCGGAGGACATTAAGGACTCTTCAAAACGTCATGTGGGGTCGGACCCTAAATAGGTGTGTTTGTGGACTAGTTCCACCTGAGCATTGTGTGTGAAAAATAGGTGCCGCACGGGGTCCTAAACTTGTGGACTAGTTCCACCTGAGCATTGTGTGTGAAAAATAGGTCCCGCACGGGGTCCTAAACACGTCACATCTCCCTTCCAAGTTTGATTTGCTATTTTGCCAATTAAATCAAATTATGTTGTGTTGTGCGCGCTTCAAAATTAATAAAATTTTTCTACTTTTAAATTACCTTTTTTCTAAAAAAAATTTAAAATTCCCACAAACTAAAACTTACCCAGTCTACAGATCAACCTATGTTAATTTTCTGTGCTTGCACTAAGATTACAAGATTTTGGCCATATAGCTAATCCCAAAACTTTTTATTTTATAGTTGTTGCAACGGGCTACCTAACACTGAATTTTTCTTGCAACATGCCAACGAGCCATGAATCCTGCAATGTTGCTCCTACCATTAAGTTCGAAGCCAGATTTGAAGACCTTGAGGTTATCCTCAAGAAGGCCCCGTTCGTTGTGATGAAAGTCACCTCTCCAGAAATTTAGTAGTCGTCTACTGAATTCAACTTGAACTATCTTCAGGACTTCCCTTCTTATAAGAAGGCCAAGACTACTGTTACCACTATGGTACCTATTAAGCCTGCTATCCCCGCTGCTGCTAAGGGGAAATAAGTAATGATCATTGAAGATCCGACTGAGGGATTGGCTGTCCTGCCACCAATATTCAAAATTGGATTGAGTTCAAAAACTATAACACTAACCTGAACTCAGAAGAGAAACCACAATAGAAGAGTTCGGAGGGCTACTAAAGCTTAGGCTTCTGAGGAAATACCTCTCGAGGAAAAGCCTCACCAAGAAGAGTTAGAATTGCCAGAAATATATCCACTTCTTGGGGGAAGTAGATTCCATCCTTTAATGGATACCGATGGATGTGAGAGTATTCAGAAAATTGTTGTTGCATTACCGTTACCTCATGGACAGGGTGTGGTGAAGAAGAAGCACACTCCTTTCACCCGAGTCTGTTAAGTTTTTCAGAGGCTAGCCGCCAAAGAGGGTTGCTTGGTCAATGAATTGCTTAAACGAGTGGGGCATGCAATTTTCCCTCATATGACGAAAGAGATTTTAAAGGACATCAAGTTTGCCAAATGACCTCAAAGGTTAACTGAATATTTGCCTGCTCGAGTTCCCGTTTGGTTCCACTTAGGAAGATGTGTTGATATCACTATTGTCACCACAGATTCCACCACTACCAGGACCACAGGCCGTCGACCAGTTAAGTCATCCCGGTGTTTCTACTTGGACACTCTGTCTTGAGACATCATCATCAAAGAAAAAAGTGTGGATACTAAAGGTCGCTGTACCAATATGGTCCAGTATGCCTTCAGGGCAAGATCATGGAATGAAGCCAGGGTCCGAGGTATCTGACATCGTTGCAGCAATTGCTAGTGAAATGGAAGAGCAAGAGGAGGAGGTCCAGTAAGTTCCTCCAGATCTTAGAACAATCAAAGAATCAATGATCGAAGAAAAAGTTGAAAAGCTCATATTAAAGATTTTTGATTTCGCTCAAGGGTACGGAGTCTCCATTGATAACGATGATGAAGATTTTGATTATAATGTTACCTTGAAGAAGATGTCATGGATGTCCATGTTATCAAAACCATAGCAAATGCATCTTTGTGCGAGGCTCAACCTCTCATCGAAGAGAACGCCATAGATGAGTTGCATAGGGCTATTCTTCTAAGGGATGAGCAAGTCAACCAACTGGAGAAAATGATAAAAGAGATGACCGCCGCCATGACCGCCATGGTCGCCATTCAGGGGCAATCACAAGTAGCGCAACTAGCCTCTCCGGATATCAACCAACTAGAAATTATACATATCATGGATGAAAGAAGAGAAGTTGCCTCACCAAACAAAGATGAACAACCAAATAAGGTGTCTCCATCAAGCGCCATACTAGAGAAAGAATTTAAGTAAATGGTCAAGCAAGTTCGAGAGGCCTAACCAAATCTAAGGGCGATGCATTGATTCTATAGGGTAGACCCTATCAAGAGGAATTCGATGTCGTAACCTTCCCCAAGGGTATTGTGGCCCCAAACTTCAAGATTTTTTATGGGATTGGAAATCCCAGACAGCATATAACACACTTCTGAGCTAGTTGTGGAAACACAAGAAATATGAAGCTCTACCCTTCCAACAGTTCGTCAGTAGCTTGTCAGCCATCACCTTCAATTGGTATGCCGATTTGCCCAACCGATCAATGAAAACCTTTGCCGAGCTGGAACAATTATTTGTGAAAAGATTTGGTCAAGCGCAACATCATGTCTCTATAGGAGAGCTCATGACGGAAAAACAAAAGCCCAACGAAACGTTGGTGGATTACATTTTGAGGTGGAGAACACTTAGCATGAAGTGTGAGCCTCAGCTACAGGAACACCATCCAATTGAGATTTTACTCAAAAGCATTCATGGCCCAGTAGCTTTCATGCTCAAAGGACTCACCATCAAATCCTTCGAGAAGCTACTCAGCAAGGCTAGCAGTCTTCAAGAAGAAATCAAACATATGGATTCGCACGAGAAGTCCAAGGAAACTAGAGTGTTTGAAAAGAAGTGGGGAATAGTTGCAACTGTCAACAAGGGAAAACAACCAATGAAGATATACGAAGAATATCCTCGTGAATCTTCATCACAGCAGATTTAGAAATAGAATAGCCAGTCTAACCAATGACCTCCTCAAGGAGGATCATTTCGAATAGAGAATAAGATAATATCTCTGGTAGAACGACATAAAAGGGTGTATTCTTTCAAAGATGAAGTCGTTTTAAATGTTCAGAAGTCTGATGAAGAAACCTAAGTTCAGATTACTAGATCTAAAGAATCCCGAAGAAGTTGACAAGAAAGATGAACCAAATTATTGCCCATACCACAGATTACTTGGGCACACTATAGAAGAATGTTTCATCTTTAAGGATTGACTCGAGAAAATTCTCAAAGAAGAAAACATAACGATCTGAAAGGAATATTTAGGAGAACCTGAAAAAGGTTCCATAAATATGATTTCAGTCAAGTCAATTTCTCCAATTGATCCATATACCGGAGAAGAGGGATGGAGTACGACTTGGGACGAGCTCAAGAGGGCCTTAAACCAAATACAAGATTTGTCAAGACAATCTTCTGCATATATCAGAAAAGATGATTGGAATTAATTTTGGAGCAAATCATCCAAGAAAATATTAAATCAGATCAACAATGCATCAAAACAAGCCTCCGTTCAAAATCTTTGGCCTGTTAAGCTTGAGATGAAGATTTTCCCACAAGAGTCGTCCTCGTCAAAGACAAAGAAAAAGAAGTACGCTACAACAAAGATTGATAGCTTGGGAGGTAGGATAGGAGCTGCCTCTACTAGATTGGTTATCTCAAATTCGGGGAAGAAAATCCTCAAACCCCTGACCTTGTATAATTGTCTTTTTGCCCCTCCGGGCTCTTATGAATATAATGATCATGATTTCGGCTACATTTTAATTGTTTCTAGTGATAGCATAATCGATAATGATCAATCTAGCCTCAATCTTGATTCTCGCAATGATCCTCAGTACTTGAGTCCGACAAACTGGTTGTCAAGATTGAAGAAGACATCAATGATACCAGCTACGACAGCACTGGGAGTGAGGAACCAATCCTCGAGCGCCAGGGTGCATCGTTTGCCAACAACTTAGATCTTTGTGAACAAAGAAGAAACACTGGAAGATTTAACAATGATACCTCAAGAAGAAGAAATTTTAAAAGTAAACTTAAGGAGCGGGAGGGTATTACCTCTAAGAACAACTCCAGTAGATAAAGGAAAATAAATAGTAACTCGAGAAGAACTACCTCCACCTCCACCATTTTAATAATCACACAACCAAGTGAAATTTGGAAGACCACATAAGGTGGATTACAACGTGCTAGCTCATATTAGGAAGTTGTCGGACCGATTAAGCATCTACGAAGCTCTAATCCTGTCAAAGGAAATGAGAAAACTCTTGTTACAGGCTTGCTTGACCCACTGATTTTCTTAGCTCAGTTGTCCAGCACATCCTCGGATGAATTTTTTTTGTTGAAAGAACAACCTGGGGTAACCTTCACAGACAAAGATTTGCTGCTTGGTACCGCCGACCACTCTACATCACCATTAACTTCGACAGATTTGTGTTATCCAGAGTTTTAGTAGAACCTGAAGCATCTCTCAATTTGATGAGTCTACGGACATTGGCCTATTTGGACATCAAAGCTCAAGAGCTTACAACCAATAAATTGATGTTAAAAGGATTCAACCAAAAGGTAGAAAGAGCCCTTGGATAGATTACATTGCTTATGAAGGTTAGAGAACTAGCAACAAACGCCAAGTTTCATATCATCAATGCCGGGACCTCTTTCAATGCTCTACTCAGTTGACCATTGATTCATGAACACAACATGATTTTGTCGCCTCTACATCAATGCATCAAGTACTACAAAGAAGGACAAGAATGTTGCATTAAGGGAGATCTACAACTACAACCGTTTTCAGTTTTTTCAGTTCATGAAGTTGGCATTCATGAAGATGCTTCCTGCTACGCATCTCCGAAGAAAACTATTTTCTCACGTGAAACTATGAAAAACAAAAGTAAAGATTTAGAAGAAATACAATGGTAGGTCCATTCAGCTCTGCTTCAGCAATCTTTCACCACTCTTTTGCAACAAGTTGGTGGAGGTTCTTCTAGCTCGCGCACCCAAGGTCAAGGCCGGGGACAAGGACAGCAAAGAACCAACTTTATTGTTGAACGGACTAGGTAAACCATCAACATTGGTGATGAAGATAGTTCCAAAGATGAAATAATGATGAAAAAATAGAAGAAACCTCAATATGAGAAATCCTTAGAAGATGCGAGAAAAGCAAATATGAGACAATGTATGATCGGATAAATCACTATATGATTGTTAAGACCCTTGCTCTGATCCCCCATGAAAAGGTCGAGAGTTTAGAGTCAAGGAAGTCCGTAGTGCTATTTCAAAGCCGATCAAATTTTACCGTGCTTCTATTTCTACCAATTTTGAAAATCATGAAAATTTGGATGATGATCCTAATGAATTAATGGAATTACCTTTCGGTTACTTTTCTCCTTATGTACAAAAGTTAAATCAATAGGGATATTTACCAAAACAAATGCCAAAATATAAATTACAGCTTTTTGAAAAGTTATGTAGTGTTAAAAGTTGAACTCCCAACTCAAAAGAGGGTCTCAGATTTGGTACAGTTGGACCAGTCGATGATTCGGAGTTTTGCATGGTTGTTACTAGTGAACTAGTGAATTGGAAGAGGAAATTGGAAGAGGATTGCCTCGATATGGAGGATGATTCTACTGATCAATTGATAGAAGTTGCTCCGCCAGAATTTGAGGAGGGAATTAACTCAACTGTTGATGAGTTGAAAGAAATCAACCTCGGGACTGATGAGCAACCCCGACCTACTTTTATAAGTTCTCTACTCAATGATGAAGAATCTTTGAAATTGATCAAATTGTTAACAGAATTCAAAGATTGCTTTGTATGGAGTGATGATGAAATGTCAGGACTTTCAGCAGAGGTTGCAGTTCATAAACTCAGGGTAGGCGAGCGTATAATCTAGTAAAACAAACTCCAAGAAGAATGCGTCTTAAAATAGAGCAACAAGTCATTGTCGAGGTAAAGAAATTAATAGACGCTAAATTAGTAAAAAAAGAGCAATACCCCACGTGGTTAGCTAACATTGTACCTGTCAAAAAGAGAAATGGACAAATCCGTGTTTGCGTCGACTTCAGAGATTTGAGCAAGACATGTCCAAAAGGCAAGACATGTCCAAAAGACGATGTTCAAAAGATGAGTTTCCACTACCAATACCAGAAATGATGGTCGATATCACTTCTACTCATGAAATCTTCTCTTTCATGGATGGATCGTTGGGATCCAACCAAATCAAGATGGCTTCCACGGATGCAGCGCTCCCAGCCTTCAGAACACTGATCAGAATTTTCTGCTGCAAAGTGATGTCGTTTGGGTTGAAGAACGCCGGAGCAACATACCAACGTGCAATGATAAAGATTTTTTATGATGTCATTCACAAGCATGTGGAATGCTACATGAATTATTTGGTCATCAAAAGTAAATGAAAAATAGACCTTTTGTACAATTTTAGGATCATGTTCAAACGATTACAACAATATGACCTTAAAATGAATCCCTTAAAGTGCGCCTTTGGTGTTACCTCTGGGAAGTTTCTAGGATTCATTGTCCGTCATAGGGGAATGACCCAGATAAGATTAAAGCTTAAAGCTATCTTGTAAATGCCTTCTCCTAAAACCTTAAAACAACTATGTTCATTCCATGGGAAGTTAGCATATATGAGACGCTTTATTTCTAATCTCTCAGGTAGGTGTCTGCCCTTCTCGGCATTAATTAAAAAAGATGCCAAGATGCCAAATAGAATGTCAAATTTGTTTGGGAAGAAAAATTAAAGCGGGCATTTGAGGACGTTAAACAATACTTAATGACGCCTCCTATTTTGGCAGCCTCTATCCCAAGGAAACCATTGATACTTTATACTGCGGCCTTAGATGACTCTCTTGGAGCCCTCTTAGCCCAAGTTAATGATGAAGGTAAAGCAAATGCACTCTACTTGTTGAGTCATCTTCTGATACCGATGGAAGTAAGGTATCCACCTATTGAGAAGCATTGTCTGCCATTAATTTTTGTCGCCTAAGAGCTTAGACATTACATTCTATCTCATAAGATTACCCTAACTTCAAAAGTTAACACATTGCAATATTTGATGACTCAACCAACACTCTCTAGACGTCTGACATGATGGTCAATGATCCTATTGCAATTTGATATAACTCTTGTTGCCCTCTGTGCTATTAAGGGATAGATTCTAACAGACTTTCTTGCTGCACACCCACTGCAAGTTGGGTCCCCTCTCAACGATGAGTTACCACATGAGCAAATACTACAAATGGAATTATACAGTGCAAAACGCTGAGAAATGTACTTCGACGGTGCTTCATCAGCCAAGAAAGATAAAATATCAAGAAGAGTCATACCAGGCAAAGTAAGGATCAGTTTGATCTTTAGCACGCCAGATAAGGGTATGTTGAGGTTCTCATACAACGTGACAAATCCGTGCACCAACAATGAAGCAGAATATGAAGCTTTAATCACCATATTGGAGTTAGCAATCTTAATGGATAGAACAGACATTGCTAGCTATGGCGACTCAAAACTCGTTATCTAGCAAGTCACCGAACAATACAAAATTATAAAACCAAGATTAGCAGAATACTATCAGTACACTATGAAACTGCTGGACTCCTAGGGGAGATAATGCCCATGCCGACACTCTAGCAAAACTCGCTAAGGAGCTGGCGTGTACCCTGAGGATTCCATTGAAATCACAGTACAAAGAAGACAAGTTCTATCTTAAATCAACCTTGACAATCTACACAATCTCAAAAAAGAAGAAAGAATGACTGCGGTAGTTGATATCGATGAAGATTGGTGCAAGTTGATGATAGAATATTTCCAGACTGGAAAGCTACCCGAGGACAATTCTGAAGCACATGACATTACAAAAATGGCTATGTCATATGCCTTAGTTGGTGATGTGCTATACAAGAGATCATTCGACCAGATGTGGTTGAGATGTCTAAGTAAAGCTGAGGCACAAAATATTGTTACAGAAGTACATGTCGGATTGTGTGGCGCTCAAAACTCAGGGCCAAAAATGAAAATGATGATTAAGAGGCTCAGATATTATTGGCCAACAATGATTTTTTACTGCATGGATACATCCAAAAGATGTCACTAGTGCCAAGTGAAACGGGTGGTCTTGCACTAACCTCCGAATGTGCTACACCCAACCGTTACCTCGTGGTCATTCAAGTGTTGGGGCATGGACATAATAGGTTTGATTGACCCTCTGTCTTCCAAAGGACATAGGTTGGTACTTGTTGCTATAAATTATTTTTCCAAATAGGCAGAGGCAGTGCCGTTACGAGAGGTTATGACACAGCATGTTCTTCAGCTCTTCAAAAGTCAAATTGTCTACCGTTTCGGAGCACCGCGAAGAATAATTTCTGATAATGGGATTGCCTTCAAAATCACCAAAATCAACAATTTCTTCAAAAGACATGTGATACATTGGAGATACTCTACAATTTACTATCCCAGACCAAATGGATTGGCTGAAGCCTTCAACATGACACTGATACAAATTTTGAAGAACACATTGGAGGAAAATAAAAGGGATTGGCACAACAAATTGGTAGAAGCTTTATGGGCCTACCAGATGATGTTCAGGAGTCCCACTCAGTGTATATTCTACATGCTCGTGTACGAGTTCGAGGCCTTGCTACCGTTAGAAATTCAGATGTCGTCTCTTAGAGTCGCAGTTGCCAACTAACTAAAAATAGAAGAAAGTGCAAAGCTCAGGCTCAAAGGATTAGAGAGTCTTAAAAGAAAATGACTTGAAGCACAACAATATTTAGAACTTTACCAAGCAAAGATGGTACAAGCTCATGATAAATTGGTCTGTCCAAGGACATTCAAAGTTGGTGGCCTCGTCCTCGTACTCAAAAGACCTATTCTTACACAATGCAAGATAGATGATAAATTTGAGCCGACTTGGTAGGGACCATTTGTCATTGAAAAGTTCTATGCAGGACGAGCCTACCGGTTAGTAGACTTCTGGGGTGAAAGGCTCATCCTACCAATCAACGAACTATACCTGAAGACAAACTATGCAAACTGACGTTGCTTGCCGCCACTTGATTTGAAATTTTTAAATTTTAACTGTTTTGGGGGTTATCTATGTGGTCAAAAGACTATGACCGGGTCCAAAATTTTTGTAACAAAATTAACCTCAATATAATGAAAGATTTTGAAAAGAATTACACTTCAAATTCTCTCCTTTCTACATTTGAACATAATATTCTACTAAATTAAACAAAATTCCCACATAAATAAACGATCACTTCACCAAAATAAACTAAAATTTCTTTTATAAAATACTTTGTTTTGTTCTTGATCACATTAAGTTTCAGCCCACTGATGTTTTTCCTATCATCTGCAGAGAAATGTCATGGCAGAGGCTGATTTTTGCATTTAAAGATGGCTGGAAAGTCGCACTAAATGAAGAAATGGCACCGTAGGGCGGCACTATAGATTTCAACATGGAATTTAACCAAGTCGGCATGGATTACGAGGGGCCTTTAATGAATGTCGTCAGTCGATGGGAAAAGGAAGTGCTGCCCTCACTGCTAAGGTTGACCACTAAAGACATTGTGTCACTGAAAGGAAAGAGCGTGATGGTATAATAGGACCCAATCGAGAGGCCCCAATCATCTACAATCCATGATAGCTACGCCAACTCGAGCCTTGATTGCTGCTAATAATGAGAGATTTCCAGACGCTTCGCTACAAAGAACACAGTGCAGAAATGCTAGCTACCGAAAGCAGAGAGCTTTCCTACGAGAGGAGAAAAGACACAAAAAAAAGGCAGAAAATTTACTCACCCCAATTCCTGAGGAGAACATTTATGATATAGGCATGAGAGAAACTTCTTCAAGCTTGCATGACACAAATGATGAATCCAGGTTTGTTACAGGGCCTAAAATACCACTAGCTTCAGATGTTCTGCGCACAGGTTGCTCTACTTGCAACGATTAAATTCCTGCACGATCATCGGCTACGGGGGCATTCGTGGAATGCTCGAACTGCAATGTCTTGTACTTACAGCACTACAGTACCTTAGAGGAGTATGCCTTAACAGATGATGGATCTCAGACTGTGGATTACCTGATAGAGGCAGAGCCATATGTCCCAATGGTTGCAGAGCGAAATTTTCTGAGGGGTACAGGGCCATATGTCTCGTCAGACACCGGATCATACATTCCATTAGAGCTAGAGTCAGCACCAGCTTGGGTTCTTGTAAATGTTGAAATAAAGGAACTTCCTCGACAACCGCCAATCATAAGCACGACCGAATATTACAGAATAAGAAAAGTGAACAAAAAATTTTTTGAATTCTACAAAGAAGTACAAGGGAGATTCATCAATATATTAGATGGTATGGAATTATACACCAGGGTCTTCTTAGAAAGTGATGAACAAAGCATTCTTGACTGCATTTTTGACCTAAGGGACAGAGGTCAAGCAGGCCTGCTCATGGAAAGGACCTATTCTGAGCCGAGGAAATGGATTCGAGGAAAAGGGAGAATTACTATCCAGTGTGGCTGCTGCTACAACTTTACAAATGATAAACATGGGAATCTTCCTGGGATTCTCAAACATAATCAGGTGGATTCACTACCACCAATCATAAAGTGGATGATTAAAAGAAATGTCATGTGGACTATACTACCCGCTAACTGCATTCCTAACAGTTTCATTATCAACATCTACGCCGAGGGTGATTACATCCCTTCACATATAGACCACCATGATTTGTGAGACCTTTCTGCATGGTCTCATTCATGAGTAACATAAACATCTTATTTAGGAAAGAAATTGACATCATTGGCTCTGGTGAGTTTAGAGGATCTGTGGAGATTCCCCTACCAGTTGGCTCAGCACTTGTTCTCAAATGCAATGGTGCAGTTGTCAAGAACTATATTCTAGGAGCATGACATCATAGGGTTTCTGTGACCTTCCGAGGGGTAGACGATAGCAAAATACCGCACGGATTTCAGCCAGATCCAGAACTGGAGGAGCTGCTACCATACGAGCTATGAGAGGGTTGTACCTCTAATTACATACAAAGGGAACTCTTTCCTGGAGCATGGCTTAGAAGGTCTGCTCGATCAGGAGCTTGTCACGACAAAAACAGATGGTCGAAGAATTCTTCTCTTCTTTATTATAATGCAGCAAATATGATATATATCAGAGATGCTCAGCCTATGATATGTACTTGGCGTGAGATATTTTGGATGTACTTTGATGCAGTTAGCATTTTGAACTTTTTGAGGCATTAGCATACACTTGATTTGTAACACTTATGGGAGCAGATGAATGAAGTTTCTTTTAGAAATTTGTCTGTTTGTTCAAATTGCCTTTTTTGCGATGGACAAATGCCACGTAACATGTGTTGGTTCGAAATTACAATGAACAAAAAATGAAACAACAAAATTTGACAATCATAAAATAAAAATAAAATAACCATCAAATAAATACCAAAACAAATCTCTTTGAAAAAATCAACAAACTAAAAGTAAATTTTTGAAAACATATTTTGAAAATTAAAAACGATAAAAAAAAGAAGAAAAGAAAATAAATCTGTTGAGTTGATTCTCTCGATTTTGAGGTCTCGTACTCTTTGCTCGTGCAACACAACTATCTTTGGCAGCACTAATTCTCTTAACATCCCCACGGAGTTTCAAGTTCCACACAAAACCTCACAAACATTCACAAATCTTCTTCAACAATGTCAACCTTTGCACTTGACATGTATCTTTGGATTCAACACCTTCAATTCTTATTTTTGAATCAGTCCTTAACTTCTGATTCACTTCTTTGAGGTCGGTCCTTACCTTCCAACACTCTCTTTTGAGAATGGTCATTAACTTTCCATTTTCATTTTCAAATCAATCCTTAGCTTCTGATTCACTCCTTTGAGGTCAGTCCTTACCGTCTGACACTCTCTTTTGAGATTGATCATTAACTTTAAATTGTCATTTTTGAATCATTCTTTAACTTCTGATCCACCTCTTTTGAGGTCGGTACCTACATTCTGACTCTCTTTCTGAGATTGATGCCTAAATTTCAATTCTCAGTTTAGAATCAGTCCTTAACTTTTGATTCACTACTTTGAGGTTGGTCCTTACCTTCCGACACTCTCTTTTGAGATTGATTATTAACTTTCAATTCTCTTTTTCGAATCAAGCCTTAACTTTTGATTCACTCCTTTGAGGTCAGTCCTTACCATCCGACACTCTCTTTTGAGATTGATCATTAACTTTCAATTCTCATTTTTGAATCAGTCCTTCACTTTTGATTCACTCCTTTAAGGCCGGTCCTTACCTTCCGACACTCTCTTTTGAGATTGATTAATAACATTTATTTCTCATTTTTTATTCAGTCTTTAACTTCCGATTCACCTCTTTCAAGTTTCGTACCTACATTCCAACACTCTTTAAGATTGATGGCTAAATTTCAATTCTCATTTTAGAGTCAGCCCTTAACTTCATATTCACTCCTTTGAGGTCGGTCCTTACCTTCCGACACTCTCTTTTGAGATTGACCATTAACTTTCAGTTCTCATTTTTGAATCAGTCTTTAACTTCTGGTTCACTTCTTTAAGGTTGGTTCTTATCTTCCGACACTCTCTTTTGAGATTGATCATTAACTTTCAGTTCTCATTTTTAAATCTTTCTTAACTTTTGATTCACTCCTTTGAGTTTGGTGCCTACATTCCAACTCTCTGTCTAAGATTGATGCATAAATTTCAATTATAATTTTAGAAACAATCCTTAACTTCTAAGTCACTCATTTTAGGTCGGTCCTTACCATTCAACACACTCTTTTGAGATTGATCATTAACTTTCAATTCTCATTTTTGAATCAGTCCTTAACTTCTGATTCACCTTTTTGAGGTCGGTCCTTACCTTCCGACACTCTCTTTTGAGATGTCATTAACCACTACCTTTCAATTCTCATTTTTGAACCAGTCCCTAATTTCTGATTCACCCATTTAAGGTCGGTCTTTACCTTTCGACACTCTCTTTTGAGATTGATCAATAACTTTTTATTCTCATTTTTGAATCAGTCTTTAACTTATGATTCACCTCGTTCAAGGACGGTAGCTACATTCCGACTCTCTTTCTGAGATTGATGCCTAAATTTCAATTCTCATTTCAGGATCAGTTCCAAAATTTTGGTTCCCTTCTTTCAAGGTCGGAAACTAAATTTAGACTCTCTTTTTGGAATCAATACCTAAATTTTAATTCCCACCTCGGGGTCAACACTTACATACTAATTCCCATCCTCTATAAACACCTGAAATCTAATAACTCAAAACCTACTCTCCAATCCGAAGCAAGAGTTCCTTCCTCCTTATCTCGATAAAATTTTCACCTACTAATTACCCATAAAAAACAAATAACACAAACAATTCTACACTCCTTTTGTGTCTATCGACTTAAGAATTTGTATTGGTTTTGTTGATCTCGTCGGTCAACGCCAATACGTGTGGTGTGCTTGCCTAGCACACCACATCTAATGGGGTTCCATTTGTTGACCTCACTTTTAGTTGAGGTCTAGTTTTTCCACTTTAGTAGCCTAGGGTCCAGCCATAGGTCCATTCTATTGACTATTCCTAGAAAAGTAGAAAAGGAACCCTCACCATTAGAAATTCCAAACTCCTTTTTACTCAACTTGAAGTTCCACATAGTGGTCCTAACCTTTAGCACTTAGTAGGTGGGGTCACTATGACGGAGCTCAAGGAGAATTTCCATAGAACAGTTTTACCTTAGGGTTGACCGTAGGTGTTGTTCTAGGAGCTAAGTCACTCACCTCACTCACAATCACTCACAACCCTAAACCCAAATTTTCTTGACTTTGACCCCTTCCCTTTGGGAGACTCATGTAGATGGTCTCCTAAACACACTGGCCCTAGGCTAAGATTTAGCTAAGTCCAGTGCATAGAGGATCCAAATGGGGTTTTCAATGGTCCATAACTCTTTTATGATGGTTAGCTCCTCAATTATACAAAAGATATCGAACTTGGTCTTTTGCCCCTAAACTCTGCCAAATTACCTAAGTACCCTTGAAACCCTAAATTTGGCCAAAATTCTCAAATTTACCCAAAATACCCAAATTTGTTCAAAAGTCATTTCAAACCTTTTGAAAAAACCCAAATTACCCAAAATCAACAAAAATTGCCAAATTACCAAAATGCCCCTCCTTAGTCCAAAATTCAAAAAATTCCAACAAATCCCAAAAATTCCCAAAACCTTCAAAATATTCCAAATTTCATCTTTTTCAACTTCCACATAACCCAATTCGACCAATTTGACCATCTTTGTCCAAAACTCCCAAATTGCCCTTAAAAGGTCCAATTCCCTCAAATCCACCTCAAATGTCCATCAAATTGGTCCTAATTTCCCCCAATTTGAACCCTAAACTCAAATTCACCATTTATATGACCAATATAAACTAAATTAAAGCTTAATTGGCCCATTCTTTGAGCCCAATTTGGATCCAAATTAAAACCCCCAATTTTAGCCCTATGACCTAATTTCACTTAATTGAACCATGTGATCCACTCGATTGCCCTAATTTCAATCCTAAACTCTTCATAACATTCCTAAACATAAAAATTGACCTTAAATAGGCCTTATTTAAGCCTCAATTTCATTAATTTTCAACCTAAGTCAAAGGCCCCAAATTGGCTATGTCTCCAAAATTCACCAAATTGATTACCTTGACCCCAAAATTGGCACACAATTCATGTTGAAAACTCTTCATCACATTCCTATAGACCATTTTCAATAATAAATTTGGACTTAGCCCAAGCCTAGCCCAATCTAGACCCAATCTTAGCCCGACATGCCCAAATTGACCAAAATTCCAAAATCTTTCAAATTGACCCTCCAAATGAATTCAAAGTCTTTTCAATCCTTCACCAAAAATGTTCATTAAAATCATCTACATCAAATGCATCAATCAATTGGGCCAATTAATATGGCTAGCCTAGTCTTGATTATGGCTAGCCTATATGGCTAGCCTAGTCTTGATCATTTTCACCCACTTGGACCCATGCACCAAAACTGGCATAGACATCTCAAATTGGTCTATGCAAGGCCACCACAGCCAAGCTTTGGACCCTATTGACCAAGCCAAACCCCATGGAACCACCCAAATGAGCCATGGAGGAAGGTATCCCCAAATTAAGGGATTTAATTCTATATTTTCTTAAGCTAAGGATATTTTTTCCAAAACTAAACACCAACTGATTTAATTGCTGTGACATATTTCCCTGGCTCACCTGACCTCCTACCCACCTCCCCTGGCCGGCCGGCTGGACTAGTGGCTGGAAAAATGTCCAAACTGAGAGCCACCTCCATTGAATCAATCCTAATTCAAACCTAAAGGCCGCCTCATCCAAAGTAATTGTTAGAGTCTCTCTGTCCTCCACCTAAGCATCACTTTTCACCCCCAAATTGGCCATGACAACCACCCAAAAGCACATTTTATAAAAATCTCACCTCCACGGCCATGCAGGGGGTGCTAAACATTTTTTCAGAGAGAGCCCCCCAAATTACTCCTAGAGCCTCTTTGATACCTCCTCAGTGCAACCCAACCACCACATTGCCCTGAATCCTTTTTTTAGAGTTCAATTTTTGAGCTCAAAACTATGCCGGAGACAGGTCAGAGCTCTCCACACTTCTAAACTCCAACAAAATCAAATTAGACTTACCCACAGATTCACCATAGTGAAAGAAGAAGAAGCCCCATCAATCCCCCTCATACAGAGCCCCTAGCATAGATCTAGACCAACACCTGAAATCAAGTTTGGCCGAATTCATACCTAGGCCTTTCACCACGGCAAGAGGGTTAATCCCTCGCCTCCCTGGACCTCCACAAATGTACCAAGCACCTTTGTTTAAAGCTTTCCTTCTCTGAGCAAAGGTATTGAAATTCTCCTCCTCTCAAGCTAATTTTGATTCTCCATTTAATTAGGCTAAATTTAATTGCATGATTACCGTTTGGATTTGTTCTTCACACTTTGAAGAGCATTTACAAACAAACCAAACTTAATTTGGTTAAGAAATGAGTGAGATCTTAAGATTTGAGAATGGATGGTTCTATGACTAAGGCATTGAGGAAGATGACGGGGAGCCATCCGATCGCGCGTTTATGTCATCAACAAACGAGATCTAGCTGGACAACACCTTCATACATGAATCGCGAGCCGAGTTAGTGCTGAGGTCGATGGCGGAGTCGAATGGGAGCGAGCCACGTGGACTTTCAAAGCCGCCTAGGATCTATTCAGTGTCACGCATTTAAATAGATAAATAGGGTATTTTCTGATTTTAATAAATAACCCTAAATTAAAAAATTGATATCTTGGTGTAGAAAAATAACAAAAATAAAATAAAAATACCCTCTTGCTTAGTGAACAAGGGAGAATAATGTAGAAATAATTTGACGTTTGTTTGATGCATATTTTATTTTTAATTAATTAAATATGATTTTGAGTCATTTAATTCTCCATGCATGTAGACATCTCACCATGACCATGTAGACACCATGCATGTAGACATCTCACCATGACTTGAAATTTTGGAATGTGGTTGCCTCTGTCTTAGGGAACATCCTCTAATTTTTCCAATGTTAGAAGATATCCCAAGACAGAGATCTAGATTTACCAAGTATATGCCTATTATTTGCATAAATTAATCATAATAGTTAGCATGTTGCATAGAAAAATCCAAGAAAATTTTGGAAGGTTTGCTATGACCAGAGAACCCTTTGGAAAATATTTAATGGGTTAAGTCATTAAGAATGCACTTAATTTCCACCAACCCTAAAACATAAATAAAATTGATTTTGGGAAACACAAACATCTAAATGACTTAATTTTTAATCTCCACTATGATTTAACATTCAGATAACTCCCCATAAAATTCAAAACATTTTGAGCTCATTTAATAACTCAAATTGATTTTTCAAGTTAAATGCTAATTTTAACACAAAAATGTAAATAAAATTAAATTTTGAAAAATCACATCTTCTCCTCTGACGTCTTAATTAGCCCATACGTGAGGTGGGATGAGAATTCCAGAGTCATTTGAATTTAATTTAACAAATCATGAAGTGATTGAGCCTTAGAGGCAAAAATGTAATTTTGGAAATTTAGCCTTAATTAACATTTAGTATTAATTCAAGAAAAGGGAATGGGTAACCTTTGATCCTAATGATTGAAACATAAGGGAGTAATTGGTAGAAACCAATCTCACTTTTTTTAATTAACAGGATAAATTTGCAATTTCCTTAAATTATTAAAATTTGGAAGTTTAGTCAATTAAATGATCCTAGACTTAGGGGTATGGTTTTAGTGTTAATAACTAGACAATTTAGTACCCCTATTTAATGATGAAATGACTTTCAAAAATTTTGATAATGAATCATCATCATTTAAAAATTAAATCCTTTCAAAAATATATATAACTAAGACATCTAGAAAAATCTTGAGAGCTTAGTAGTGACCTCAGCTAAATCAAATCTAATTAAATGAGGATTAGAAAAGAAAACATAATTAATAACTTGAACACATTTAAAACACTACAAGCCAAAATTAAAAAGTTGGCTAAGTGCCTTGATAACATTAACTTACCCCATTAAGGGCCTTCACGCACATAATTCTCAAATTAAATTATAAGTTATAATTACCCTACTTATACGGTTAATTGAAACATCAAGGTTCACTAAGGATTAAAGGTATTTACAGGATGGGTTTTTTAGCAACATAATAAGTTTAAAAAGAGCCAGGGCTTTTCACCAGGTGGTGAGAGGAAAGCATGGACCTATTTATTTCTCCAGATCTATTGGACAACTCAGAGATCTACTAAACTTAATATGTTTTGCTTAAAAAAATCATCCTTAATCTAACTAATAGTGACCCACCAAGATATGAACTAGGTTTAGGTTGGTCACGAAAAACTTACTTTTCCACTTTACATAAAATGCTCAAACATGCATTTTGAGTTTCAGGTGGTGGAACGAGAAGACTCGTCAAATACGCTTTTATAGTTTACATCATTGTCTTTTCTTAAGCATTCAACACTGTGCTTACTTACCTGCATGTATGAACAAAATACAAAATTTCATGCTAAACAACGATGTCACCCTGTATGAAAACCAAAACTGCTAGGATAGCCACAAAAACAAAATCAAAACCAGAATCAAAACTAAAATCAATCAAGATAAAAATCAACTCCACAACATTCAAAATATAAGACAACTCAAAATTTAATCACAAACAACACACAAAACTACAACTACAACTAAATTTAGACGTCTCTATCGGATGATCGGGAATCCCTCGAAGGAGATAACCTGCGGTTGCTAACAAGACTTCCCACAGTCTAAATGAAAGTATGAAACTCTTTAAATTGATTTTAGTAAATTCATTTGGAGTAAGTGAATCCAATAAAAAAAAATGTTGTCAGAACGAGAGAACCATAGGATCCTAATCGGTGTCGCTCTAATCAAATTTAACATCCCCCATAAAATATAAAGAACTACAACCATAGGTCCACCTTATTTGATATAACAACTGGACACCCTAAAAAACTTAAACTCTTCATGGTAAGGAGCTTGGAGCTAGCATGGTGGGCAGCACAGTCATCTTCAACAGCAAAACAAGTCTTCCCCACCTAAGCCATTTCCTTCCTTAGAACGAGGTTGTCTGCTTATGCAACATAAATCCTTACCTCATCTTTAGGCCTTTGTACAACCATGTTGTACAATATAAGCCTTAAACTCATCGTAGGATTTCAAGATTGTCTTCCGTTACGAACTAAATGCTCACATCTTCTAGAAAATTTGTGTTATTTTTTCACACAAATATAAGCCCTAACAAATAAAATTGACAGGATAAAAAACCTAAATAATTTCTCCTCAAAATTAAATCCAAACCATGGGATAGACTGGAAAGTCACTGAGGTTTTCCTCTCAATCTATGACATCCGCTAGTTCTTCCTCATTTGGATTCTACAATAAAATGTATTCTTCGTCCTTTGAATTCTACAATAAAATGTTCCAAGTCAAATTTGAGCCAATCCCATTTCGCACCTCTTCGTCCGATCTCGTTGAAAAGTCCTATCCTTTTGAAATCTTTGAAGATAATATTTCCTATATTTTATTGAGAGTTTTCTGTGATGACCTCAGTCATTTAGGATGTAAATAACTATAAGGGCTTGCCCTTATAGGAAGCTCATTTTAACCCAGCTTTATATAAACCATACTTAGTTCTTCATATTAAATCGGGAAAATTTTTGACAAATAAAACACTTTCGCAGACCAAACGGACGTCATATATTTCTTAGTTTCTTTGATCAAGCCTCATCCTCAAGTTTTGTGTTTATCCTTCAAAATAGATATAGCGTTTAAGGTATAACACTCTTTTAAACTATGAAAATATGGGTCAGTTTGATTTCATATTTTTTCTAAACATTAAAATGTCCCCCCGAAGTGGGCAAAGGGATTTCGATTGCAGTGATCGACAACTTCTTACGGGCAACTCCTTCAACCAAAATAGTGCCGACAGTTTCTGGCGACTCCATGTTTCTGGCGACTCCATTGGTCTGGCGACTCCATTGGGGACAAGCTTTTCTCTCCATTTAAGTAAGGAAATATTATCTAAGCACATTGGTAATGTATCCATGTCCCCCTTGGACCAAATTACTCTTCTTCTATTTACATACTTTACCCATTTTTGTCTTGGGAAAGTACGGCCAACACTTTAGACTTCAGGACTATCTGTTTAATCACCTTTGATCAGAGGGGTTCAGGAGGCCATTAAGGACTCTTTAAATCTTCATGTCGGGTCGAACCCCCAATAGGTGTGTTGGTGGACAAGTTCCATCTAGGCATTGTTTGTGAAAAAACACTTCACTTCTCCATTCTAAGTTTGATTTGCTATTTTGCAAATTAAATCAAATTATGTTGTGCTGCGCCCACTTCAAAATTAATTTAAAGTTTCTACATTAAAATTACCTTTTTACTAAAAAAAATTAAAATTACCACAAAATAAAACTTACGTAGTCCACAGATCAAACTCTGTTAATTTTCAGTGCTTGCACTAAGATTACAAAGCTTTGTCCATATAGCTAACCCCAGAACTTTCTGTTTTAAAGCTGCTGCAACGGCCTACCCAATGTTGACTTTTTCTTACAACTTGCTGAGGAGATATGAAGCCCGCAATGTTGCTCCTACCATTAAGTTTGAAACCTGATTTGAAGACCTCGAGGTTATCCTCGGGAAGGCCCAGTTCATCGTGATGAAAGTCACTGCTCCAGAAATTCAGGAGCCCATTGTTGAATTCAACCTGAACTGTCTTCAGAACTTCCATTCTAATAAGAAAGCCACTATGACACCTACCAAGCCTGTTGTCCCCGCTGCTGCAAAGGGGAAATAAGTAATAATCATTGAAGATCTAACTGAGGGATTGGCTATCCCGCCCCCAGTATTCAAAATTGGATCGAGTTAAAAAATTGCACCACTAACCCGAACTAAGAAGAGAAACCGCAACAGAAGAGTTCAGAGGGATACTAAAGCCCAGGCTCCTGACAAAATACCTATTAAGGAAAAGCCTCACCGAAAGGAGTTAGAATTACCAGAAGTTTATTCACTTCTGCGGGGAAGTAGATTCCATCCTTTAATGGATATCGATGGATACGAGAGTATTCAAAAAATTATTGTTGCATTACCGTTACCTCATGGACAGGGTGTGGAGAAGTAGAAGCCCACTCCTATCACCCAAGTCAGTTTAGTTTTTCAGAGGCTAGCCGCCAAAGAGGGGTGTTCGGTCAATGAATTACTTAAACGAGTGGGGCATGCTATTTCCCCTCGTATGAAAAAAGAGATTTTACAGGACATGAACTTTGCAAAACGACCTCAAAGGTTAACTGAAGATTTCCTTGCTTGTGTTCCCATCTGGTTTCATTTGGGAAGCATATATGATACCGCTATTATCACCACAGATTCCACCAGTACCAGAACCACAGGTCATCGACCGGTTAAATCAAGACTGGGTTCAAGAATTTTACCGAGCACACACCACAAAGAAATTCTTAAACTTTCAAAGGAAAAGATGAAAAAATTACCCAGTACTGGGTCAATGAATTACTTAAACGAGTGGGGCATGCTATTTCCCCTCGTATGAAGAAATAAATTTTAAAGGACATAAAGTCTACCAAACAAACTCAAAGGCTACCTGAAGATTTGCTTGCTCGCATTCCCATATATTCCCGCTTGGGAAGCAGGGTTGATACCACTATTGTCATGACAGATTCTACCGTTACCAGGACTACATGTCGTCAACCAGTTAAGTCAAGACTGGGACCAAGAATCCTACCGATCATCCACCATGAAGAAATTCCTAAAATTTTAAAGGAAAAGATGAAAAAATTACCTGGTAGTCTCCTCGACATCCCGATGTTTCCGTTAGGATACTTTGTCCTGAGACATCATTGTCTAAGAAGGTGTGGATACCCAAGGTAGCTGTACCAATACAGTCCAATAAGCCCGCAGGGCAAGATCATGGAATGAAGCCAGGGTCTGAAGTATCTGACATCGTTGCAATAATTACCAGTGAAATGGAAGAGCAAGAGGAGGAGGTCCAGCAGGGTCCTTTAGATCTTAGAGCAATCAAAGAATCAATGACCAAAGAAAAAGTTGAAAAGCTCAGAGTCGAGATTTCTGAGTTGGCTTGAGAGCACGGAGTCTCCATTGATAACGATGATGAAGATTTTGATTATAATAATTACCTCGAAGAAGGTTTCATGGATGTCCATGTTATCAAAACCAGAGTCGTTGCATCTGCGCGCAAGGCTCAACCTTTCGTCGAAGAGAACGCCGTAGATGATCTGCGTAGAGCTTTTCTTCTAATTGTTGAGCAAGTCAGCCAACTAGAGGAAAGAATAGAAGAGATGACCACCGCCATGATCGCCACGGCTACCATTCAAGGGAAATCACAAGCACCACAACTAGCCTCTACGGAGATCAACCAACCAGAAATCATACATATCTTGGATGAAAGAAGAGAAGTTACCTTAGAAAACAAAGATGAACAACCAAAGAATGATTCTCCATCCAGCGCCATACTAGAGAAAGAATTTAAGCAAATGGTTGAGCAAGTTTGAGAGTAATTAACCCAATCTAAGGGCGGTGCGTTGATTCTAAAGGGCAGACTCTATCCGACCAAATTTGATGTCGTAACCTTCCTCAAGGGTTTCGTGGCCCCAAACTTCAAGATATTTTATGGGACTGGAAATCCCAAGCAACATATAGCACATTTCTGAGCTAGTTGTGGCAACACAAGGAATGGTGAAGCTCTAGTCTTCCAATAGTTTGTCAACAGCTTGTCAGGGATCACCTTCGATTGGTATGATGATTTACCCAGATTTGCCCAATGGATCAGTGAAAACCTTTGCTGACCTAGAACAATTATTTGTGAAAAGATCTGTGGAGTGCAACATCGTGTCTCTATAGGAGAGCTCATGATGGAAAAATAAAAGTCGAACGAGACTTTGGTGGATTACATTTTGTGATGGAGAAACCTTAGCATGAAGTGTGAACCTCAGCTACAGGAATACCATGCAATTGAGATTTTACTCAAAAACATTCATGGCCAAGTAGCTTTCATGCTCAAGGGACTCATCATGAAATCCTTTTGAGAAGCTACTCAGCAAGGGTAGCAGTCTTCAAGAAGAAATCAAACATATGGATTCACATGAGAAGTCCAAGGCAAATGGAGTGTTTGAAAAGAAGTCGAGAACAGTAGCAAATTCCGACAAGAAAAACAACCAATGAAGATATATGCAGAAAAACCTCTTCAATCTTCATTACAGCAGACTCAGAAACAGAATAGCTAACTAGCAACCGCCTCAAGGAGGATCATCTCGAACAGAGAATAAGAGAATATCTCTAGTAGAACGACAGAAAATGGTGTATTCTTTCAAAGAAGAAGCCGAGTCTAAAATGTTCAGAAGTCTGATGAAGAAACCTGAGTTTAGATTACCAAATTGAAAGAAGCTCAAAGAAGTTGACATGAAATATGAACCAAATTATTGACCATAACACAGATTGCTTGGGTACTCTATAGAAGAATGTTTCATCTTTAAGGATTGGCTCGTGAAAAATTTCTAAGAAGGAAATATAATGATCTCGAAAGAATATTTAAGAGAACCTGAAAAAGGTTCCATAAATATAATTTTGGTCAAGCCAATTTCTCCAATTGATCCATATATTAGAGAAGAGGGATGGAGTATGACTGGGACGATCTCAAGTGGGTCCTAAACAAACTAGAAGATTCATCAAGACAATCTTCTGCATAAATTAGAAAAGATGAATAGAATGAAGTTTGGAGAAAATTGTCCAAGAAAATATTAAATCAAAACCAGAATGCATCAAAACAAGCCTCCGTTCAAAATCCTTGGCTTGTCAAGCCCGAGATGAAGATTTTGCCACAAGAGCAGTCATCGTCAAAGACAAAGGAAAAGAAGAACACTACCATAAAGATTGATAGCACGGGGGGTAGGATAAGGGCTGCCTCTACTAGATTGGTTATCTCGGATTTGACGAAGAAAATTCTTGAATCCCTGACTTTGTATGATTATCTTTTTGCCCCTCTAGGGCCTTATGAATATAATGATCGTGATTTCGGCTACAGTTTAACTATTTCTAGTGATGACATAATCAATAATGACCAATCTAACCTCAATCTCAATTCTAGCAATGATCCTCAAATTGTACTTGAGTCCGACGAACTCGTTGTCAAGACTAAAGAAGACATCAACGTTACCAGCTACGACAGCACCGGGAGTGAGGAACCAAGCAGTGCAAATCCATTTCTCGAGCACCAGGGTGCACCGCTTGCCACAACTTAGATCTTTCTGACAAAGAAGAAACACCAGAAGATTCAATAATGATACCTCAAGAAGAAGAAATTATAGAAGTAAACTTAAGGAGCTGGAGAGTTTTACACCCGAGAACAGCTCTAGTGGATAAAAGAAAACAAATAGTAATTTGAGAAGAACTGCCTCCACCCCCACCAGTGGAAGAATCACACAACCAGATGAAAATTGGAGGACCACATAAAGTGGATTACAACATGCTAGCTCATCTTAGGAAGTTGACCCAATTAACCATCTATGATGCTCTAACCTATTAAAAGAGATGAGAGAGACCTTGGTTACAGCTTTGCTCAACCCAGAGATTTGCTTAGCCCAGTTGGTCAGCAGATCCTCAGATGAAGTTTGCTCATTGAAAGAACAACCTGGGTGACCTTCACAGATGAAGATTTATTGCTTGGTACCGCCAACCACAACCGACCACTCTACATCTCATTTAACATCGGCAGATTTGTGTTGTCCAGAGTTTTAGTAGATTCTGGAGCATCTCTCAGTTTAATGAGTCTACGGACATTGGCCTATTTGGACTTCAAAGCTCAAGAGCTTATAGTCGATAAAATGAAGTTAAGAGGATTCAACCAAAATGGAGAAAGAGCCCTTGGATCGATTACATTATTTATGAAGGTTTGAGAACTAGCAACAACCGTCAAGTTTGATATCATCGACGCCGAGACTTCTTTCAACGCTCTACTGGGTTGACCATGGATTCATGAACATAGCATGGTTCCGTCGTCTCTACATTAATGCATCAATTACTACAAAAAGGACAAGAACATTGCATCAAGGGAGATCTACAACCGTTTTCAAATCATGAAGTTGGTATTCATAAAAATGTTGCCTACTAAATGCCTTCGAAGAAAACTATTTTCTCTCTAGAAACTGTGACAAACAAAAGTAAAGATTCAGAAGAAGCACAATGGCAGGGCCATTCAACTCCACTTAAGCAATCTTCCACCACTCTTTTGTAACAAGTTGGTGGAGGTTCTTTTAGCTCGCGCACCCGAGGTCGGGGCCGCGGGGATGTGGACGGGCAAGAACCAACTTAATCATTGAATGTAATAGTTCAACCAACACCATTGGTGATGAAGACAGTTCCAAAGATGAAATAATGATGACAAAACAGAAGAAACCTCAATATGAGATTTCCTTAGAAGAGGCCGAGAAAAGCAAATATGAGACAATGTATAATCGGATAAATTACTATGTGAATGCTATGACCCTTGCTCTGATCCTCCCTCAAAAGGTCGAGAGTTTAGAGTCAAGGAACTCTATAGTGCCGGTTCAAAGCCAATCAAATTTTACCATGCTTTTATTTCTATCAATCTTGAAAATCATGTAAATTTGGATGATGATCCTAATGAATTAATGGAATTACCTTTTGATTACTTATTGCCTTATGTATAAAAGTTAATTCAATAGAAAAATTTACCAAAAATAAATGCCAAAAGATAAATTACAACTTTTTGAAAAGTTATGTAGTGTTAAAAGTTTAACTCCCAACTCAAAAAAAGGGTCTCAGATTTTGTACAGTCAGACCAGTCGATGATTCAAAATTTTGCATGATTGTTACTAGTGAATCAAAAGAGAGTTGCCTCAATATGGAGGATGACTCTACTAATCGGCTGATAGAAGATGCTCCGCCAGAATTTGTGGAGGAAATTAAATCAACTGTTGATAAGTTGAAAGAAATCAACCTTGGGACTGAAATGGAATCCTGACCTACTTTTTATAAGTTTTCTACTCAATGATGAAGAATCCTTAGAATTGATCGAATTGTTAATAGAATTCAAAGATTTCTTCATATGGAGTTATGATGAAATTCCAGGACTGTCAGCAGAGGTTGCCAGCAGAGGTTGCATTTCATAAACTCGTGGTAGACGAGAGTATAACCTAGTAAAATAAGCACCAAGAAGAATGCCCCTCGAAATAGAGCAACAAGGCATCACCGAGGTAAAGAAATTAATAGATGCTAATTTAGTAAAGGAAGAACAATACCCCACATGGTTAGTTAACATTGTACCTATCAGAAAGAAAAATGGACAAATCTGTGTTTGTGTGGACTTCATAGATTTGAACAATGCATGTCCAAAAGTCAAGTTTCCACTACCAATACCAGAAATGATGGTAGAAATCGTTTCTGCACATGAAATCTTCTTTTTCATGGACGGATCATCGGGATACAACCAAATCAAGATGGCTCCCAAGGATGCGGCACTCTCAAAGCCTTCAGAATGCCGATTGGAATTTTTTGCTACACATTGATGTTGTTTGGGTTGAAGAATGATGGAGCAACATACCAACGTGCAATGAGAAATATTTTTTATGACCTCATTCAATATCAAGTGGAATGCTACGTAGATGATTTTGTCATCAAAATTAAATGAAAAATAAACCATTTCTACGATTTGAGGATTGTGTTCGAACGATTACAATGATATGACCTTAAAATGAATCCCTTAAAGTGCGCCTTTGGCGTTACCTATAAGAAGTTTATAGGATTTGTTCTCCATCATCGGGGAATCGAGATTGACCCAGATAAGATTAAAGCTATCTTGGAAATTCCTACTGCTAAAAACTTGAACAACTCCGTTCCTTCCAATGGAAGTTAGCATATCTGAGACGCTTTTCTGCTAATCTGTCTGGTAGGTGTCAGTCCTTCTCCATATTAATTTAAAAGGGTGTCAAATTTATTCAGGAAGAGAAATGTCAGCGGGCATTTGAGGATGTTAAACAATACTTAATGACACCGTCTCTTTTGGTAGCCTCTATCCCAAGGAAACCATTGATACTTTATACCTTGGCCTTTGGCGACTCTCTTGGAAGTCAATGACGAGGGTAAAGAAAATGCACTGTACTACTTGAGTCGTTGTCTGATACCGATGAAATTAAGGTATCAACCTATTGAGAAGTATTTTCTAGCGTTAATTTTTGTCACCCAAAAACTTAGACATTACATGCTCTCCCGTAAGATTATCCAAATTTCAAAAGTTAACCACCTGTTACAGTATTTGATGACCCGACCAACACTCTCCGAGACGTCTAGCAAGATGTTCAATGATCTTATTGAAATTTGATATAACTTTTATTTCCCTCTGTGCTATCAAGGGTCCCTCTGTGCTATCTTTCCCTCTGTGCTATCAAGGGACAGATTCTAGCAGACTTTCTCGATGCACACCCAGTGCCAGTTGGGTCCCCACTTAATGACGAGTTACCAGATGAGCAAATACTGCAAATGGAATTCTCCAGTGCAAAATGCTGGGAAATGTACTTTGGCGGTGCTTCATTAGCTAGGGAAGACAAAGGATCAAGCATAGTCATACTAGGCAAATCAAGGATTGGTTTGAAGTTTATCACACCAGATAAGGGTATGTTGAGGTTGTCATACCACCTGATAGATCCGTGCACCAACAATGAAGCAGAATATGAAGCTTTAATCACCGGATTGGAGTTGGCAATCTCAATGGATATAAAAGTCATTACCATCTATGGTGACTCACAAATCGTCATCCAACAAGTCGCCAGACAATACAAAATTCTAAAACCAAGATTAGCATAATACAATCGGTACACGATGAAACTGCTGGAATAGATCCCTAGTGTGACTTTCTACCGGATTCCTACGGAAGATAATGCCCATGTAAAGGCTCTAACAAAACTCTCTATGGAGATGGCGTGTCCCCCGTAGGATTCCATTGAACTCTCAGTACAAAGAAGAAAATTTCTGTCTTAAATTGACCTAAAAAATCTACACAAGCTCAAAAAAGAAGAAATAATAATTGCGGTTGCTGATATCGATGAAGATTAGCGCAAGCTATTGATAGAATATTTGCAAACTGGAAAGCTACCAGAGGAAGAGTGTGAAGCACTTCATATTACAAAAAGGTCTATGTCATATGCCTTAGTTGTTGATGTCCTCAACAGGAGATCATTCGACTAGATGTGGCTAAGGTGTCTAAGCAAAGCCAAGGCACAAAATATTGTTAAAGAAGTACATGATGGAATGGATTGTGTGGCGCTCACCAGGCGCTCACCAGTCAGGGCCAGAAATGAAAATGAAGATTAAGACTCTCGGATATTATTGGCCAACAATGATGTTCGACCGCATGGATACAGCCAGAAAATGTCACCAGTGCCAAGTGCACGAGGTGGTCTTACACCAAACTCTGAATGTGCTGCACCCAACCATTGCCTTGTGGCCATTCAAGTGTTGGGGGCATGTACATAATATGTCTGATAGACCCTCCGTCTTCCAAAGGACAAAGGTTCATACTTGTCGCTACAGATTATTTCTCCAAATGGGCAGAGGTAGTGCCGTTACGAGAGGTTACGACACAACACACAACACGTTTCTTCAAAAGTCAAATCGTCTACCATTTTGGAGTACCACGAAGAATAATTTTAGATAATGGGATAGCCTTCAAAAGCACCAAAATCAATAATTTTGTCAAAAGGCACGCGATAGATTGGAGATACTATACAATTTACTATCCCAGAGCAAATGGATTGGCTGAAGCCTTCAACAAGACACTGGTACAGATTTTGAAGAAAACATTGGAGGAAAATAAAAGGGATTGGCACAACAAGAGTTTAGAAGCTTTATGGGCTTACTGGATGATGTTCACGACTCCCACTCAATGTACACCCTACATGCTCGTGTACGGGTCCGAGGTCGTGCTACCGTTACAAATTTAGATGTCGTCTCTTTGAGTCACAGTCGCCAACCAACTCACAATAGAAGAAAGTGCAAAGCTCAGGCTCAAAGAACTAGAGAGTCTTGAAGGACAATGACTTGAAGAACAATAGCATTTAAAACTTTAACATGTAAAAATGGTACAAGCTCATGACAAATTGGTCCACCCAAGCACATTCAAAGTTGGCACATTCAAAGTTGGTGACAAAGTTGGTGACCTCATCCTCATGCTCAAAAGGCCTATTCTTGCACGCCTCAAGATAGGTGGAAAATTTGAGCAGTATTGAGAGGGACCATTTGTCGTTGAAAAGGTGTGTACAAGAGGAGCCTACTAGTTAGTAGACTTCCGGGGTGAAAGACCCATGCTACCAATCAATGGACGATACTTGAAGACATACTGTGTAACCTAAGGTTGCTTGCCACCACTTGATTTGAAATATTGAAATTTTGACTGTTTTTTGGTTATATATATGGCTTAAAGTCTGTGACCGGGTCCAAATTTTTTTTTAAGAAATAGACCTCAATATAATGAAAGATTTTGAAAAGAATTGCATTTAAAATTCTCTCCTTTTTACATTTTGAATATAATATTTTTCCAAATTTAAGAAAATTCACACATAAATAAACGATCTCTTCACCAAAATAAACTAAAATTTCCTTCAATAGCTTAAGATGTTTTGTGAACGAGTTGCCCTACTTGGAACGCTGAAATACATGCACAATCGTCGCCTATGGGGGCATTCGTGGAATGCCCAGATTGCAATGTCTTGCACCTAAAACATTACAGTACCTTAGAGGTGCACGCCTCTACAGATGATGGATCTCAGACTACGAATTACCTGATAGAGGCAGAGCTATATGTCCCAACGGATGCAAAGCCATATGTTCCGAGGGGTACAGGGCCATACGTCCCGTCAGACGCTGGATCATACTTTCCGTTAGAGCCAGAGTCAGCAGCGGCTTGGGTTCCTGTAAATGTTGAAATAAGGGAATTTCCTCAACAACCACCAATCATAAGCATGGAAGAATATTACAAAATAAGCAAAGTGAACAAAATAAATTTTGAATTTTACGAAGAAGTACATAGGAGATTCATCAATATATTAGAAGGTTTGGAATTATACACTGGGGTCTTCTCAAAAAGTGATGAACAAAGCATTCTTGACTGGATTTTTGACCTAATAGACAGAGGTCGAGCAGGCCTGCTCATCGAAAGGACCTATTCAGAGCCGAGGAAATGGATGCGAGGAAAAGGGAGAATTACTATCCAGTTTGGTTGCTGCTACAACTTTACAAATGATAGATAAGGGAATCCCCTGGGATTCTCAGACATGATTAGGTGGATCCACTACCGCCAATGATAAAGTGGATGATTAAAAGAATGGTTAGGTGGAGTATACTGCCCACTAACTACATTCCTAATAATTGCATTATCAACATCTACGATGAGGGTGATTGCATCCCTCCACATATAGACCACCATGACTTTGTGAGACCTTTTTGCATGGTCTCATTCATGAGTAAAAGCAATATCTTATTTGGGAAATAAATTGACATCATTGGCCTTGGTGAATTCATGGAATCTATGGAGATTCCCCTACCAGTTGGCTCAGTACTTATTCTTAAAGGCAACGGTGCAGACGTTACCAAGAACTATATTCCAAGAGTACGACACCGTATGGTGTCTGTGACCTTCCGACGGATGGACGATAGAAAAATACCACATGGATTTTAGCCAGAACCAGAACTAGAGGAGCTGTTACGATACGAGCTATGAGAGGTTTGTACCTCTAAATACATGCAAAGGGAACTCTATCTTGGAGCATAGCTTAGAAGGTCTGCTCGATCAAGAGCTTGTCACGATAGGAACAGATGGTCAAAGGATTCTTCTCCACTTTACTACAATACATAAAATATGATATATATCAGAGATACTCAGCCTATGATATGTACTTGGCGTGAGATATTTTGGACAAACTTTGATGCAGTTAGCATATTGTACTTTTTGAGGTATTAGCCTACACTTGATCTGTAATACTTATTGGAGCAGATGAATCAAGTTTATTTCAGAAATTTGTCTCTTTGTTCAAATTACCTTTTTGTGCGATGGATAAAAGCCACAGACCGTGTGTTGGTTCCAGATTATAATGAACAAAGAACGAAACACCCAAATTTGACAATAATAAAATAAAAAAAATAAAATAACTAACAAACAAACAAAAAAATAAATCTCTTTTAAAAAATCAATGGACTAAAAGTAATTTTTTAAAAACATATTTTGAAAGTTAAATATGATAAAAGCAACAAGAAAATAAATAAATCTGTTTAGTTGATCCTCTCAATTTCGAGGTCTCTAACTATTTGCTCGTGCAACACAACTATCTTTGTCTGCACTAATTCTTTTAACATCCTCGCGGAGTTTCACGTTCCGCATAAAACCTCACAAAATTTCACAAGTCTTATTCAACAATGTCAATGTTTGCACATGACATATATCTTTGGATTCAACACCATCAATTCTTATTTTTGAATCAGTCCTTAACTTCTGATTCACTCCTTTGAGGTCGGTCCTTACCTTCCGATACTCTCTTTTAAGATTGATCATTAACTTTCAATTCTCATTTTCAAATCAATTTAAAACTTCTGATTCAATCCTTTAAGGTGGGTCCTTACCTTCCAACACTCCTTTTGAGATTGATCATTAACTTTCAATTCTCATTTTTGAATCAGTCCTTAACTTCTGATTCACCTCTTTCGAGGTCGGTACCTACATTTTGACTCTCTTTCGGAGATTGATGCCTAAATTTCAATTCTCATTTTAGAATCAGTCCTTAACTTTTGATTCACTACTTTGAGGTCAGTCCTTACCTTCCGACACTCCCTTTTGAGATTTATCATTAACATTCAATTCTTATTTTTGAATCAGTCTTTAACTTCTGATTCACTCCTTTGAGGTCAGTCCTTACCTTCCAACACTCTCTTCAGAGATTGATCATTAACTTTCAATTCCCATTTTTGAATCAGTCCTTAACTTTTGATTCTATCCTTTGAGGTCGGTCTTTACCTTCTAACACTATCTTTTGAGATTCATCATTAACTTTCAACTCTCATTTTTGAATCAGTCCTTAACTTATGATTCACCTCTTTCGAGGTCGGTACCTACATTCCGACTCTCTTCCTGAGATTAATGCCTAAATTTTAATTCTCATTTTAGAATCAGTCCTTAACTTCTGATTCACTCCTTTGAGGTCGGTCCTTACCTTTTGACACTCTTTTTTGAGATTGATCATTAACTTCCAATTCTCATTTTCAAATCCAGTCCTTAACTTCTGTAACTTCTGATTCATTCCTTTGAGGTCGGTCCTTACTTTCCGACACTCTCTTTTGAGCTTGATCATTAACTTTCAATTTGCAATTTTGAATCAGTCCTTAACTTTTGATTCACTCATTTTAGGTCGGTACCTACATTCCAACTCTCTTTCTAAGATTGATGTCTAAAATTTAATTCTCATTTTAGAATCAGTCCTTAACTTTTGTTTCACTCCTTTGAAGTCGGTCCTTACCTTCCAACACTCTCTTTTGAGATTGATCATTAACTTTCAACTCTCATTTCTGAATCATTGCTTAACTTCTTATTCACTCCTTTGAGGTCAGTCTTTACCTTCCGACGCTCTCTTTTGAGATTGATCATTAACTTTCAATTCTCATTTTCAAATCCGTCCTTAATTTCTGATTTACTCCTTTGAGGTCGGCCCTTACCTTCTGACACTCTCTTTTGAGATTGATCATTAACTTTTAATTTTTATTTTTGAATTAGACTTTAACTTCCGATTCACCTCTTTTGAGGTCGGTACCAACATTCTGACTCCCTTTCTTGATTGATGCAAAAATTTCAATTATCATTTCAGGATCAGTTCAAAAATTCTGGTTCCTTTTTTTCAAGGTCGGTACCTAAATTCCGACTCTCTTCTGGAATCAACACCTAAATTTCAATTCCCACCCTGGGGTCAGCACTTACATACTGATTTCCATCCTCTAAAAACCCCTAAAATCTAATAACTCAAAACCTACTCTCCAATCCCAAGTGAGAGTTCCTACCTCCTGATCTCGATCAAATTTTCACCTGTTAATTCCCTAGCAAAAACAAATAACACACACATTTCTACACTCGTTTTGCATCTATCGACTTAAGAGTTTGTATTGTTTTTGTTTATCTCATCAGTCAATGCTAATACGCACGGTGTGCTTGCCCAGCACACCACATTTATTGGGGGTCCATTTGTTGACCTCACTTTTGGTTGAGGCCTAGTTTTTTTCTCGTTAGTATCCTAGGTTCTAACCGTAGGTCCTTACTAATGCCTATTCCTAGAAAACTAGAAAACAAACCCTCACCACTAGAAATTCAAAACTCCTCTTTACTCAACTTGAAGTTCCACATAGTGCCCTAACCTCTAGCACTTAGTAGGTGGGGTCACTATGAGGGAGCTCATGGAGAGTTCCCATAGGACTGTTTGACCTTAGGTTGACCCGGGGTATTGGTCGTGGAGCTAAGTCACCCACCTCACTCATAATCACTCACAACCCTAAACCCAAATTTTCTTGACTTTGATCCCTTAATCCTTTTGGAGACTCATGTAGATGGTCCTCTAAACCCACTGTCCCTAGGCTAGGGTTTAGCTAAGACCAATACATAGAGGAATCAAATGGGGTTTTCATTGGTCCATAGCTCATTTATGATGGTTAGCTCCCCAATTCTTCCAAAGATACCCAATTTGGCTTTTTGCCCCTAAACTTTCCTAAATAAACTAAGTACCCTGGAAACCCTAAATTTGGCCAAAATTCCCAAATTTACCCAAAATACCCAAACTTGTTCAAAGTCATTTCAAACCTTTTGAAAATACCCAAATTACCCAAAATCACCAAAAATTGCCAAGTTACCAAAATGCCCCTCCTTAGCCAAAAATTCGAAAAATTCCAAAAAATCCCAATAAGTTCCAAAAACCTTCCAAATATTACCAATTTCATTTTTTCAACAACCACATAACCCAATTTGACCAATTTGATCATCTTTGTCCAAAACCCCCAATTTACCTTTAAAAGGTCCAATCCCCCCGAATCCACCTCAAATGTCCATCAAATTGGTCCCAATTTCCCTCAATTTTAATACTAAACTCAAATTCACCACTTATATGACCAATATAAACCAAATACAAGCTTAATTGGCCCATTCTTTGAGCCCAATTTTGATCCAAATCAAAACCCCCAATTTTAGCCCTATGACCTAATTTCACTTAATTGAACCATATGATCCACTCAATTGCCCCAATTTGGATCCTAAACAATTCATAACATTCTTAAACATCAAAATTGACATTTTATTGGCCTTGGTAAAGCCTCAATTTCATTTAATTTCAAATTAAGTCAAAAGACCCAAATTTTGCCCAAAATTGGCTATGCCTCCAAATTTCACCAAATTGATTGCCTTTACCCCAAACGTGGCACCCAATTAATGTTTGAAACTCTTCATCACATTTTTATAGACTATTCTCAACAATCAATTTGGACTTAGCCCAAGCCCAGCCCAATCTAGACCCAAGCCTAGCCCAACATGCCCAAATTGACCAAAATTCCAAAATCCTTCAAATTGACCCTCCAATTGAACTCAAAATCTTTTCAATCCTTCACCAAAAATGTTCATTGCAATCATCTACATCAAATGCATCAATCAATTGGGCCAATTAACATGGCTAGCTGATCCCTAGATGCCGATAATATGCAAAGTACAACAATAATTCAAATTATATTTCACTTATATTTCCTTACTTTACAACAAAACCAAAAACTTTATCCTAAACAAAAATAAGAATTTAACTTTCAATTTATATATATTGGGATACTACGCAAGTATACATATTGTAATCAAGTAATATAGGACTTTGATTAAAACCTAAATATTGAACCCACAGGAAATTTATACATTTTGCACTTTTAGAAAACTTTCAATTTTTAAAAAGATAATTACTTAAATTGAATATATTTGAATATATTGAATATATTTTGCAATAATAAAAATTCAAATATTTTTGGTATTTTTGATATTTTGATAAAAGAGTAACAACTTAAAAAGATAACTAGAGTTTTGTAGATGAAAAGCACTTAATAAGAAAAATATCTTTCTTCTTATCATGAATCAGTAATAAGTATAAGAATTCTGTTGCGGAAGTATGAAATTTGTGTTGTTCAAAATATGAGCAATTATATTCTTTACCCTTATTATAGTTGCTATAAAGAACATTGGTTAATTTAAAGTTTGAATAGTTCTGAAGACCGGCTAGGCAGGGAAGATACTAGCTCTCACTCTAGAGTTCCCTTGATTCTCTCCACTTAGGGCCTAACATCTCGTATAAGAACCTAAGATAATAAACTAAGTTGAGGGCTTTAACTTGCCATGTTAAAGTCCTCTAATTCTACAGCCTTCAATGAATATTTCCCTCTTTATTTGCACTCAATCGTATGAACTACATTCTCTTTCATACAACCTCATGTGATTCTTTTCAATTGTTGACTGAGACAATACCAGCTCGGTTCTTACATGTTCTCCACAACAAATTTTAACTTCTGGATTGGCCAAATCAAGAAGTAAATGAAGTGCATGGATTTAAATAATCACAACTTCTTCCATCATTAAAGATCAATACTTTCCACAACTTCCATCCAAAACTTAATTACTTATCATTTTAAGAACAAAGACAAAGAAAACAACTCAGAATCCATGGAGAAAACAAAACCAACTTTTGCTTAAAAAGTAGAAATCATTTTTAAACCAACAATAAGTCTCAATTAAAACTAAAAGTAGTCTCAAAGCAAAAAGATAAAAACTTCTCTCAAGTTCTCCATCTAACTCTTGAAGTTCCTTTTAATCTCTTCTCTTTAAAATCACTCAAAGTAAAATAATAAAAATGATAAAATAAAAGTAAAAGTGGTGCCTGAAAACCTCTCCAACTAACTCCTCAAAGGAGAACTTTCAAAACTTTCCAAGTATTTTCAGGACCCTTTCCAAAGTCCTCTCTTTTTCTTTTATAGTTTTCTAAGAGGTGCCTTGAAAACTCTTCAAAATGTGTCCCAATTCGATGTATTTCCTAAAGAGATATATCCTTTTGCACCCATGGTGGTTATAACCACCTATTAAGCTATTTGGTGCCTTAAAAACCTCTTCAAAATTTACAAGAACCAACTTACTCGTCTAGGAACTGCGAGTGGCACTTAAGCGCGGGACCTCGAGTGCTTAGGCGCGGCCTTCTCTGTTTAACTGACACATGAGCATCGGATCTGGCGCTTAGGCGTCAAGACTCATTTGCACATTTTTCACATTTTTGCTCCAAATTTGATATTGTTTCACTCCTTTAAGCATTTTTCACATTTTTATTTGTTTCTACAAGAAAAAACACAAAAATACCTTTCATTAAAGCGCAATATCTCAAAAATAGGTATAAAAATGTGTCTAAAAACACTATATATTTTA
>NW_018252894.1:289450-291721 GCF_001263595.1 Phalaenopsis equestris
TTAAATTAGACCAACTTAAAGTTTAGAAATTCTTAAAGTTAAGAAAGATGAGAATATGAGTTTCTATCGAATTCAGAAATGTATTGTAGATTTTCCAAATTTAGAATTTAGTTCTTTTATTATCTCTACTTAAAATTTTTCATTAAAAATAATTTTACTTACTATATTATATCTATAAGCTTAAGAGTTTCTCAAGTCTTATACTTTAAAAAGATCAAATGTAGAACCAATTTTTTATTAGGCACTAATCCTCAAGCTTCTCCTCCCAAATTTTTTTTTCTAATTTTTTTCTCTTTTTCTTTTTCTTTTTCTTTTTTTCTTTTATTTCTCTTTTATTTCTTTTTTTTTCTTTTCTTTTTCTTTTCTTTCTTTTTCTTCTTTTCTTTTTCAGGCAAGGATTCCTATATCTCGAAAGGTCTTTAATGATTTTGAATTCCACTTCTCCTTTCTTAAAGCAAAGTCTTGATATAAGTCTTTAATTTCTAAATATAATAATAATTTTTAAAATTATTTTAATAAAATAAATTTAAGTATTAAAATAAAAAGTCTAAATTATCTAAATTTTTCAAAAATACATTTTTTCTCACTAAAGATAGTTACTTAAAATAATCATTTTCTCATCTAAAAACTTTTTATCTTAAAGTTTTTCTTCATTACTAAAAAATTTAACTAAATTTTCTTACTCATTTCTTATGTCAAATTTTACTTCCCTAATATAACTTCATATACATAATTAATTGTTTTTATTTTCAAATCAAATTCACTTGTAGCACATTTGAGAACAAATAAACTTACAGTTTTTTTTTAAATATTTTTCATCCCCCTATTGGCGTTATTTCGGGTGTTGTTTGGTTTGTGGGGTTGCCCGTAAGAAGCTGTCGGTGGCTGGAATCGAAATCCCGTCGCTCGCTTCGGAAGGACGTTGAAGTATGAAATCAAACTGACCTCATATTTTCATAGTTTAAAACGAAAGAGCATTGTGCCTCAAATCTTGTATCTATCCCAAAGGATAAACACAAGATTTGAGGATGATGCTCGATCAAAAAAACTAAGGAAAGTATGACGTCCGTTTGGTCTGCGAAACCTTTGTATTTTGCCGACAAGTTCCCCTATTTCATATAAAGGATTATATATGGTTTATATTAAGCTGGGTTCGGACATGCTTCCTATAAGGGCAAGCCCCTATAGTTAATTACATCCTAAATAACCAAAGTCACTTAAGAAGACTCTCGATAAAAATCAGGAAATATTATCTTCAAGGAATTTCAAAGGGTAGGACTCTTCAACAAAATTGGACAGAGGTGTGAAAGGGGATTGGTTCAAATTTGGAACATTTTATTGTAGAATCCAAAGGAAGAAGGACTAGGGGATGTCATGGATCCAGAGGCGAACCTCGGTGACTTCCCAAGCTATCCTAATGTTTGGTGTTTCATCCTGCAAATTTTATTAGTTAGGGCTTACATTCGTGTGAAATAATCACACAAATAGTCTGGAAGATGTGAGGATTTAGTTCGTGACAAACGACAACCTAGAAATCCTAAGATGAGTTAGGGCTTATATTGTATAGCAAGGCTATGCAAAAGCCTAAAGATAAGGTGAGGATTTACGTTGCATAAGCAAGCAACCTTGAAGTCCTATAGCTTTGTTGTTTAGGTCTAAGGAAGGAAGATTGATTTACTTGAGGATGACAGTTTTTTGCTGTTGAAGATGGTTGTGCTGCCCACCATACTAGCTCCAAGCTCCTGCCGCGACGAGTTTGAATTATCTATTGTGTCAAGTTATAATATCAATTCAGGTGGCCCTATGGTTGAAGTTCCTTAAATTTTATGAGGGCATATTAAAGTTGATTAGAGTGACACCGGTTAGGATCCTACGGTTCCCTCGTTCCGACATCTCTATTTTCTATTCGATTCACTTGGTCCAAATGAACTTATTAAGTTCAACTTAATGAATTCCATAATTTCATTTAAACCGTGGGAAGCCTCGTTAGCAACCGTAGGTTACCTCCTTCGAGGGATTCCCAATCATCTAATAGAGACATCTTAATTTAGTTGAAGTTATGGTTTTGTGTGATGTTTGTGATTAAAGTTTTATATTTTGAATGTTGTGGCGGTGAATTTTATCTTAGTTGATTTTAATTTTGGTTTCGGGTTATGTTTATGGTTCACATGCAAGTTTATGTAGATAAATGCAAGCATGAAACATGTAAGAAAAAAAAAGGCAGAATAAAGACGGTACTATAAACTGGAAAAGAGGACCTGGGGAGTCTTC
>NW_018252894.1:291810-294506 GCF_001263595.1 Phalaenopsis equestris
TTAAGGATGATTTCATTGAGCGAAGCATATTAAGTTTTAATAGGCCTCTGAGGTATCCAACAAGTTAGGAGGGGGAAGCAGGTCCATGCCTCCCTCTCACCAACTAAAGAAAAGCCTTGAGTCCATTTAAACTAATTATGTTGCTTAATGGTTCATCCTGTAAATACCCTTATTACTCAATGAACATTGATGTCTCAATTATCCCTAAGAAAAGGGGTAATTATCATTTGTCATTCAATTAAGAATTATGTGGGTGAAGACCCTTAAAGGGGCAAGTTAGTGTAATTTGAACACTTAGCCAAATTTTAAACCTGATTGGGCTTAGTGGTGCTTTAAGGATGTTTGATATAATTATATTTATTTCTCTAATCCTCATTTAGTCAATTTTTTGATTTAACCTAAGTCACCACTAAGCCCTTAAGACCTAGGTGAGTGTCTTAATTAGATTTTAAAAAGGGTTATGCTTTAAGTGATCATGATTCATGATTTGAAAATCAAAATAGGGGTACTAAATTGATTAATTATTGACTTCAAAATTTATACCCCTAAGTCTAGGATCAGTTAATTTTAATAAACTTCAAAATTTTAATAAATTAGAAATTTATTAATCTTAATTAAGAAAGTGCAATTGGTTTCTACCAATTAACCCCTTTATGTTTCAAACATCAAGTGAATTGATTAATATTAGAGGTTACCCATTTCCCTCCTTGAACTAAGCCTAAATGTTAATTAAGGCTAAATTTTCAAAATTACACATTTGCCCCTGAGGCTTTAACACTTCATAATTTGTCAAATTAAATTCAAATGCCTTTGAAATTTTTATCCTACCTCATTCATGGGTCAATTGAGACATCAGAGGAGGAAATGTGATTTTTTCAAAATTTAATTTAATTTAAATAATTATTTAATGCAAAAATAGGATTTCTCAAAGAAAATTCCTAACTTGTCCAAGGTAAACTATAATCCCTTGAAATTTTTACTGGAGGTATACCTAGACCAGAGAAGCCTTTGGATAAAATTTCATAATTTTTTGAATTTTAAATGATTTATTAGAATTATTTTAAATGCATTTTAAATGACTTGACCTATGAAATTATTTCCAAAGATTTTTCTAGTCATGGTGGACCTTACAAAATTTTCTTAGGATTTTATAATCAGTATGCTAATTTCCATGATTATTTTGAAGGAACAATGTGTAGCAACTTGAAAAATATGGATCTCTGTATAGGAACCTCATCTGACTTTAGAAAAATCAGAGGATGTTTATCTTAACAGAGACTACAATATGTCAAAATTTCAAGCCAAGGTGATGTGTCAATATGCATGGAGAATCAAATGATTCAAAATAGTGTTTAGTTAATTAAAAATATTTTATGCATAAAATGGACTTGAAATTTATTCCACATTATTCTCCTCTATTCACTGAGCAAGAGGGTATTTTTTTTTGTCATTTTTCTACACAATGTTATGTATTTTTGAAGTTTTGAGGATTAAATCAATACGAAAATTCCCCTATTTTTCTTCCCCTATTTTTCTACTTATCCATGTCAACCTCGTACGAATCGAACGCGCCACGTGTCGCTCTCTGATTGGCGCCGCCAACTAGCTCATTCCCGCCCATCTCGGACCGCGGTCTGTCCGACGCGATCAGGACCATCCGAACCATACACGCTCGATCTGACGGTCACGGGTCATCGTCCCGACTGAACAGGACCCGAAAATCATCCATTTTAAAATGCTAATGTCTCACTCGATTCTCAAAGAAATTGAGTTAATTTTTTTTTTAAATTCTCATATTGACTAGTAGAACACATCCATATGGTTGATAAACCATTAATGTTACTGTATATGCATGAATAATTAAAAGAGTCTCGGTTTAGGTTTATCTTTGAATACCTTGGTCCAAGAAAGGTTTATCTTTGAATACCTTGGTCCAAGAGGGGTAGTCTCTATTGGATGATTGTAGAAGCTTTATGTCGGTGCCAGAAGCTTAGGGATGGAGCCTCTAGGTTGTACTGAAGTGCCTAGACCAATATTCGATCAAGGCTGATTTGGGGGTTTGGTCGAAGTCCACCTTAGGGTGGTCAGCTGATGGGGCTTTTGTGGGGGAACTTTTTCTCTTGATTTTGTGATGATGTAGGTGCAAGTAATTTAAATTTGGTGGAGGTTTAGAGGATTTCCTATTTCGGGCTTGAGAATGAGCTCCAAAATTGAACTGAAGCAATGGATTTGAGTGGCTAAGGAAGGTTTGGTTAAGCTCAAGAGGTCTCCAAGAAGCTCTGGAAGAAGTTTTACTGAGTCTCCCCAAGGAATTTCAAGCTCTCCCCCTTTTGCCATGGAGGGGGAGTTTTTAATAAAATGGCCTAGGCTGGCTTCCAGGGCCAATTGAGGGGTGCATTATGTTGCTTATGTGGAGGGCAGAGAAGCTCAAATGAGCAGTTGGGTGAAAATCCCTTGTCTTGGCCATGGTTTTGGCCATTTTCCAGCCACCAAGGTGGCTGACCGGCTAGGCATTGGTCACTTCTTGGCTCAGGGAAGTCAGGGAACCCATAGGAATCCATCACAGCAATTTAATGCAAATGTGCTTGAATTTGGCAAAGATATCTTAAGCATGTGAATTTTTGGAAATAAGATCCCTTAATTTAGGGGACCTTTGGTCCATGGCTTGATTTAGGTGATTTCATGGTGTTTGGACT
>NW_018252894.1:294587-295054 GCF_001263595.1 Phalaenopsis equestris
TGCATGGGTCCAAGTGGGCGCAAATGACCAAAACTTGGGTTTCAACTAGGTTATCCATGTCAATTGCCTCAATTGATTGTTGCATTTGGTGTAGATGATCATAAGTAACAACTTTGGTGAAGGATGGATGTGGTTTTGAGCTCAATTGGAGGCTCAATTTGAGGGAATTTTGAACTTTAATCAATTAATTTTGAACTTTAATCAACTTTAATCAATTTTGTCATGTTGGGCTAGGCTTGGGTCTAGCTTGGGTTAGCCTTGGGCTAAGTCCAAATTGATTGCCGTAAATGATCAATAGGGACCTCATGAAGAGTTTTCAGTATGAATTGAATGCCAATTTGGAGGTTAAGTGGGTGAAATTTGGGGACTTAGCCAATTTGGGGCTAAATTTGGGAATTTTGGATTTAGGCCAAAATGAAATGGATTTGAAACTTCATCAAGGTCAATTGATGGTAGGTCAATTGATG
>NW_018252894.1:295095-295713 GCF_001263595.1 Phalaenopsis equestris
ATCAATTGGGGCCAATTGACTAGGCCATGGGTTCAATTTGGTGAGATCAAGTCATATGGTCAAAATTGGGGTTTTGACCCAAATCAAAATTGGGCTCAAATCATGGATCAATTGAGATTTGATTTAGTTTAGTTTGGTCATATCAAAAATGAATTGCAGTTTAGGATTGGAATTGGGATAAATTGAGATCAAATTAGTGGACATTTGAGTTGGATTTGGGGAAATTTGGGTCTTTAAAGGGCAATTTGGGGATTTTTCTTAAAGATGGTCAAATCAGCCAAATTGGGTCATATGGTAGTTGAGAGAAATGAAATTGGGAATATTTGGGATTGATTGGGATTTTCTGGGAATTTTTGGAATTTTGAGCCCAAGAGGGGTATTTTGGTAATTTGGGGGTGCTTTAGGGGTAAAAGGCCAAGATGGGTATTTTGGTAGTTTTGAGGTACCAAGCATCACCAATAAGCCATGGACCAATGAGAACCCCATTTTGGGTTCTCTACATAGTGGTCTTAGTCAAACCATAGCCCTAGGGCTAGTAGGTTTAGGGGACCATCTACATGAGTATCCCAAAAGATCAAGGGATCTAGGCTAGAAATTTGAGTTTAGGGTTGTGAGTGA
>NW_018252894.1:295929-302844 GCF_001263595.1 Phalaenopsis equestris
TCTGATATATATAAGCGGGAATGAAAATATAAAAATAACATACTAACATGAATTTTAAACCCTAATGATACAAGTATAAAACTAAAAACAGGAGTAAAATAAAATTTTGATTAAATTTTATATATTTTCATTTTACTTTAACATATAGAGATTCAACAGACTTCTAAACAATGGGTATAAATATAAAAGTAAACTAACACACTAACTTGATTTCACAATCTCAACATAAAAACAAACTTGCAAACATGATAATAGAAAAATAAAGGGTAGCAGTTTTTGAATTTCAAGTTTAAGATCTAAGCTAGCAAGATTTTCTACTTTAGAACATATATGAAATTAAGTTAAGTTCTAAAATAACTAATCCATAGTACTAAACACAAAACAACAGTTACTACCCTAAAATTTGAAAATAAAATACTAACTACCACAGACATCATAATATTAACACAACATAAAAGTTCAAAACATCACACAAATACAATTGTACCTAGTACCACATCACAAGTCCATAACAAAAACAAACATAAAAATGTCTTAATCCTACTCCTCATCCTCAGAATCACCGCAATACCACTTTCCTACAGGCTCATAATTAGGATATCGAGGATATGAAAGAAATTGCACTTCTGGGTCACCTCCAATCAAGCTCTCCAAAGATGAGTGAAATTTCTTTTCATCATCACTCTTCATTCTATTGTAACTATTAGTATGATCTACAAAACTCTCTAAATTTTGTACCTTATCAGCAGTAAAATTGATATTATCCATCATCTTCTGCAATAATTGATCTTGGGTATCCGTAGACTCACCTCTAGATGTAGAAGCATGTGAAGTAGATGGTCTAGATGAAGAAGCAAACGAGGGAGATGCAGGAGACGTTTCCATTCCATAGCTTGAGGAAAATCCTCCTCTTCAAGAAAAAAATCAAATGCTCAGAATAAGTCTTCACATTCACCTTCGTGATGGGCTTTAGAGGTAATAGAACTTCCTCCCAACTATCATATTTATGCCCAACCTGTAAAGAATGTGTCCAGATAAAGAACTTCCTCCCAACTATCATATTTATGCCCAACCTGCTCAGATAAAGAAAAGGTCAAGGAAGCAAATCCCAGACTTGTAGTTGTAACAGTTATAGTAGAACTGATGATAAGTCTGACAGATCAAAGCTCCAACGCTGATGAGCTTTCCCTCTTGAATACAATAGTTCAACTTCACTCTTTCTCTGGTCACTTCATTGAGATGATTGGTCAAAAGAAGACGAGCAGAAATGAAATATTTCCTAGCCTTTAAAGGTGCACATACTTTGAAGTTGGGAATTTTACTCTCCTCTCATTAGTTATCTTCCAAAGTCCTCTCCCAATAGTCAAGTAAGAAATAATCTTGCCTAATTTCACTTCAGTAGGACTATAATTTGCGGAAAAATATAACGTATCCGGTGGTAAATGGTAAACAAGTTGATTACCTCTAGCAAACAAGGTACCAACTTTACTCGAATCTTAGCTCGATTTTCTTCAGCTTCAGGAGATTGGCATAGAAGTCCTCATAATAGAAATCACTGCGATAGTAGAGAAACAACAGAATTTTTCCTAATATCGACAAACAATAAAATCTTCCACTTCTCCACCCGGATTTCTAAAACAATGCTCATGAATCTGTTTGTGTGATTGCAATGCATCACTACACCAATCTTGAGCTTTTAAACTAACAAACTTGCTCAACTCAAACAAGCTCTATCCTTTACTCCTCTTTATTCTTGGTGCCATTCTACAAATTTTATAAATTCTAACAATAACTTCAAAAATCAAGTCTAAACCACTAAATGAAACTTCCAAAAGCTTAAACTACACTTCCTATGCAATTTTCATATATTTTCCCTCATTTTTCTCCATGAATAGTTAATTTTTGAATTCTTCCAAATGTACTCAAAATACATGGTGAAAATCCTCAAAATACAAATTCTTCCAAATGTACTCAAAATACATGGTGAAAATCCAAAATTTTTTGCATAGAAGTAAAGCTCTTACCTTAAGAAATCCAAATCCAACAACTTTTTCTTAATTCCACCTAGAAATCTCCACTTAATGGTGTGCCTAGCTCTTAAGAATTGTGATTTTGAGAGGTAGAAGATGATGGGAGGTGTTAAAAATGGTGTTTTCGGACCAAAATTTCACTTTTAACCGTTCGCGAACTAGTTTTTGTGAACCGACGCTTAAGTGCGGGTAAGTGGTGCTTAGGCGCCTGCCTCTCAGGTTAGCTCATGCTTAAGCATGAGATGTGGCACTTAGGGGCCAGTGCATTATTTTCAAAATCTTTAAATTTAAGTAAAATGTACTATTTTCCTAAGTAAACCACCCCTAAATGTTCTCATAACACTTAATTGACTATTTTCAACTTCCTTTAACTCCCCTCTCTCTTAAAATTCTCATTAATAACTATTTCAATTCAAGGCTAAAACTACACAAAATTTTCACAAAAACAAACTTATATTAATTCAAAAACAAGTAAAAATACAATTGATAGTTAGTTCTCACTCCAAATAGTCTCAGATGAGAAAATTTTCCTAAATACAAAACACTTAACACACATTCACAATTAAACACATAAGTAACATAAACACTAACTCATGTCTTAAAAACTCAAAACACTTAAAGACAACAACTTTAATCACATAAAGACAAATATAGAACTTAATTCCATTCTTCATTAGAAGGAACAAATTCAGGTCTTTCATTAGTCTCTCCTCGGCCAATAGAAATATAAAGTTGATAAAACAGACGGTGGTGACGTGCTCTGATGCAATCTTCTTCAGTCTACTTTTGCTTAAGAAACATCTTATTATCCGCTTTCTCTATTTAACTAGTGTGGATAAATTGCTTTTTCAATTGCCATCCAATATGCTGAAGATGTGCATGAATCTCCAATACCTTAGTCTCCAGTACAGACATGGTATTTTCAATTTTGTTGATTTTCTCTGATATCCCTTCAATACTAATGGCTAAGAAACCGTTATACATATCTTGTGCACTTTGACTAATGAGGTCTCTTACTTCTTCTTTGAATCCATCTCCCATAAAGACATCATCTTAAAGTCTCTCTCTTTTAGACTTTAGGGCTAGAAAAGTTCTAGGGTGAAATTTCTTCACTAAAGCCTTCTATTTATAGGCATAAATTCTTTCAATAACTCTGAGACACGTTCAAAAACTGCCAACACATGTTTTTGCAAACTTCTAGGCAATTTTTCCTTCTAGATTATTAATTTTTCACATGTTTTTAAACTGTCGCGCTTAAGAGCCAGTACACATTTTTTCATAAGTCAACTTAACGCCCAAATTATCATTTTAACATGTCCAAATCACTAATTTAAGTCTTAAAATCAAAACTAACACATAATAGTCTCAAAAATACTCATAATAGTCTCAACATAATAGTCTCAAAAATACTACCTCAATTTTCTTAATCACACATAAAACAAAAATAAAAACAAAAACACACTGAAACATATGTGTTGCCTCGCACAAACCACTTGGTTTTACGTCATCAGTCCAGTGTAACCAGTGCTTACTATGGTTGACTCAACATCATTCCATCATTAAACTTATGCTAATCCCATATATAATAAGGTTTTAGTCTATGTCCATTCACTTTAAAGATTTTCTCAAATTTATGATCTTTGATATCCACAGTTCCATAAGGATAAACTTTCATTACAATAAATGAGCCCATCCACCTAGACTTAAGCTTCTATGGAATAATCTTAACCTTGAATTATATAGTAAAGATTGTTGCCCTCGTTGAAAATTTTTAGTAAGAGTCTTTCGATCATGCCACAACTTCATATTTTCCTTATAAATTTTGGCACTTTCATAAGTTTCATTCTTTATCTCTTCAAGCTCATTTAATTGTAATAATCTTTTCTCACCAACATCTTTTAAATTATAATTGAAATATTTAATTGTCCAATATGATTCATGCTCAAGTTCAACTGGTAAGTGACAAGCTTTCCCAAATATTAGCATATATGAGGACATTCTTATAGGAGTTCTATATGCAATCCTATAAGCCCACAAAGCATAGTCAAGTTTGACTGACCAATCAATTTTTGTTGGATTCACAGACTTTTCCAAAATTCTTTTAATTTCGCGAGTGGATTCAGCCAAACCTCACTTATCTAAAGATGATAAGCAGTAGTATTCCTATGATTTATATGATATTTCTTTAATAACTTCTCCATTATGACATTTCTAAAATTACTTCCCCCATCAGTAATGATAACTCTTGGCATCCCAAATCTACAAAATATGTTTGTTTTTAAAAATTTTGCAACACTTTGAGCATCACATTGAGGTAAAGCAATAGCTACTATCCAATTGGATATATAGTCCACTGCTAACAAAATATATAAATTTCTGAAAGATGGTATAAATGGTCCCATAAAATCTAATCCCCAAACATCAAATATTTCAACTTCTAGCATATAATTGAGTAGCATCTCATTTCTTCTAGAAATATTGCCTACTCTTTGGCTTCTATCATAAGTTTTGATATAAGCATTAACATCTCTAAAAATTGTAGGCCAATAAAATCCTTATTGTAGACTTTTGTGAGTTGTTTTATCAACACCAAAATGTCCCCCAAAATCAGAATTATGACATTTTTGGATAATCTCATAAGTTTCTTCTAATGGTACACATCTGGGAATAATTAGATCCTTTCCTTATTTATATAAAAATGGGTCATCCCAAAAATATGTCTTAGCTTCAAAAATAAATTTCCTCTTCTGTTGGTATGTCATTCCATAGGGTATAATATCACTAACAATAAAGTTCACAATGTCGGCATACCACGAAACACGCCACTCATTAATAGTGAACAAATTTTCATCTAGAAAATGTTCATTAATATAATTTTCAAATTAGAGTGGTTTTTCTAATTCAAGCCTGGAAAAATGATCAGCAATTTGATTTTCAATCCCCCTCCGATCTACTATTGAAAAATCAAATTCTTATAAAAGAAGAATCCATCTTATAAGTCTAGGTTTAGCATCCTTCTTTTTCATTAAATACTTAATAGCAGAATGATTTGTATGCACTGCACAATGAGTTCCAATTAAACATGATCTAAATTTATCAAAAGCATATACTATTGCTAATAACTTCTTTTTAGTTTTTGTATAATTAATTTGAGTTTCATTAAGAGTTTTACTAGCATAGTAAATAACTTCAAAAATTTTATCATATATTTTTCCTAAAACAACTTCTATAGCATAATCACTAGCATCACACATCAATTTAAATGGTTTTTCCCAGTTTGGTGAAACTATAATTGGTGCAGTGATTAATTTTTTTTTTAATAATTTAAAAGCTTTTAGGCATTTCTCATCAAAATTAAAAATTGCATCTTTCTCCAATAAATGGCATAAAGGCTAAGCAATCTTTGAAAAATCTTTAATATATCATCTGTAGAATCTGACATGTCCTAAAAAACTCATAATTTCCCTTACATTTGTTGGATAAGGTAAATTAGTGATCACTTGAGTTTTAGCAGAATCTACTTCCATACCATTTGTTGATATTTGATGACCTAATACAATTCCTCCTACTACCATAAATTAGCATTTTTCCCAATCAAGGACTAAATTTATTTCTTCACAACGCTTCAGGACTTTGGACAAATGTTCTAAACATGAGTCAAATGAAGTGTCAAACACTAAAAAGTCATCTATGAATATTTCAATCCCTTTTTCAATTAAATCACAAAAAATTGCCATCATACATCTTTGAAATGTACCAGGGGCATTACATAAGGGCATTAGCATTAGAAATTAAAGGGCATCCCTCTAAAAGCAAAAGTAACATAAGGACTAGTAAATGTTGTTCTCTCTTGATCCTTAGGAGATATTTGAATTTGGTGATAATCAGTCTATCCATCCAGAAAATAAACGTATTTATGCCCAACAAGTCTATCCAACATTTGATATAGAAAGGGTAATGGAAAATGATCTTTCCTAGTGACAAGATTTAATTTTCTATAATCAATGCATATTCACCACCCTGTAACTTGTCTAGTAGGTATTAATTCATTATGTTAATTTACAATTACAGTTACTCCAGTTTTCCTAATGCGTTTCCTTGGTTGTTCTCCCATTGCTGATTATTACCACCCGAATTGTTATTCCAGTTAAAGTTGGGATGGTTCTTCTAACTTGGGTTATAATAATTTGAACATGGGTTATTTTTCTTATTATTTATGACATTAAAAATTTCTAATGATGATTGAGAATCTTCCATTTGGCCTAATGAATTCTGTTCAATCATGAAAATTAGTTGAGAAAAATTCATTCCAAATTAGTCTAACTTCCTTGAAATTGCAGCAACTTGATTTGTTAACATGGTGAATGCATCAGTTTCATGAATGTTGGCTATATTCTTAGGATTTACCCTCTCAGAAGGCCATTGAAAATTATTAGTATTTATTTCTTCAATTAAAGCATAGGCGTCATGAAATGGTTTTGACATCAATGAACCGCCAGCAGCGGCATCAATAATTGATCTAAGAGATCCAACTAATCCATTATAAAAAGTTTGAATTATTAACCAATCTAGTATAGCATGGTGTGGACACTTTCTTAAGAGTTCTTTAAATCTTTCCCATGCTTCATAAATAGATTCCCCTTCAAACTGATTAAAAGATGTAATATCATTTCTAAGCTTCACAGTTTTTTATGGTGGAAAATATTTAGCAAAGAAATTTTGTGCTAAATCACCCTAAGTTCTAATAGATCCAGGTGCTAACAAATTCAACCACATCTTAGCTTTATCTCTAAGTGAGAAAGAAAATAACCTAAGTCTTATGACATCATCTGATACACCAGTGTATTTAAATGTAGCGCACAATTCTAGAAAATTGGCAAGATGT
>NW_018252894.1:302905-303620 GCF_001263595.1 Phalaenopsis equestris
CTCAAATGAATTAGTCACTACAGTAGGTTTTTGAATACTACAATGAAGTTCATCTATAGTAGGGTTGGCATAATCTCTTAAAGGTCTAAACTCTTGATGAATTTTAGCATTTTGATTATTTTGGTCTGCCATGTCTATAATTTTATTGGATTTTGTCAAAATTTATAATTTGGTAAGTTTTTCTGATTTTTCTAATAGTTTTTTTTAAATTCAAAATCGTAGGGCACTAGTCTTTCAGAACCTGAACTACGCATACACTATCATAAAATAAAATAAAATAAAATTCAAAACACACAAAGAAAATAAGATACAGTACTTAAATTTTAAATAAAACTTTCTTAAAACAAAAATTTTGTTGTCGATTCCGTGACCTCAACCATAGAACCCCATATTTTTCATAGTTTAAAATAAAAGAGCACTGTACCTCAAATCTTGTATCTATCCCAAAGGGTAAACACAAGACTTGAGGATGAGGCTTGATCAAATAAACTAAGGAAAGTATGACGTCCGTTTCATCTGCGAAACCTTTGTATTTGCCGACAAATTCCCCTATTTAATATAAAGGATTAAATAGGGTTTATATTAAGTTGGGTTCGGACATGCTTCCTATAAGGGCAAACCCCTATAGTTAATTACATCTCAAATGACCAAAGTCACCTAAGAAGACTCTCGATAAAAATCAGGAAATATTATCTTCAAGGAATTTCAAAGGGTA
>NW_018252894.1:303906-311045 GCF_001263595.1 Phalaenopsis equestris
TCGGAATCCTAAGACGAGTTAGGGCTTATATTGTATAGCAGGGCTATGCAAATGTGAGGATTTAAGGTGAAAATTTACATTGCATAAGCAAGCAACCTCGAAGTGTTATGGCTTTGTTATTTAAGTCTTAGGAAAGAAGATTGGTTTAGCTCGGGAAGACAGGTTTTACTGTTGAAGATGGTTGTGCTGCCCACCATGCTAGCTCCAAGCTCCTTGCAGCGACGACTTTGAGTTTTATAGCTTGTCAAGTTATAATGTCAAATCAGGTGGCCCTATGGTTGAAGTTCTTTAAATTTTATGAGGTCATATTAAAGTTGATTAGAGCGACGCCGGTTAGGATCCTACGGTTCCCTCGTTCCGGCACCATTATTTTCTATTAGATTCACTTAGTTGAAATGAACTTACTAAACTCAACTTAATGAGTTCCATAATTTCATTTAAACCGTAGGAAACCTCGTTAGCAACCGTAGGTTACCTCCATTGAGGGATTCCCGATCATCCGATAGAGACATCTTAATTTAGTTGAAGTTGTAGTTTTGTGTGATGTTTGTGATTAAATTTTGGGTTGTTTTATATTTTGAATGTTGTGACGGTGAGTTTTATCTTGGTTGATTTTAGTTTTGATTTTGGTTTTGGTTTTGGTTATGTTTCTATCCTAATAGATTTAGTTTTCATGCAGGGTGACGTCGTTGTTTAGCATGCACATTTAAAGGTAAAGGTATAAAAGTATAGTATGAAAAACTTAGTATGAAAGTACAAGAAAGACAATACTGAAAACTGTAAAAGTGTACCTGGCGAGTCTTCTCGTTCTACCACCTGAAGCTTGAAATGCATGTTAAGATGTTAAGGCAGGTTAAGGCAGTTTATGAACAGTAGGAAAAGTAAGGTTTTGGTAATTTTCCTAACCCTTTTTCATATCCTGGCAAGTCCTTATAAGTTTAATTAAGGATGACTTTATCAAGCAAGATATATTAAGTTTAGTAGATCTCCGAGATGTCCAACAGATCTGGATAAAGAAGCAGGTCCATGCTACTCTCTCGCTGCAATTTATTGCTCATAACTTGTCACAAGAACAAATTATTTCCTAATATAACTTTCATAATAAGTCATCCTATAAATACCCTTAATACTCAGTGAACATTTGTTGTCTCAATTATCCCTAAGAATAGGGTAATTATCACTTGTGATTGATCACTTAATTTGAAATTATGCGGGTGAAGACCCTTAAAGAGGCAAGTTAGTGTAATTTGAACACTTAGCAAAAATTTTAATCCTAATTGGGTTTAGTGGTGTTTCAAGGATGTTTGATTATGTTATGTTCATTTCTCTAATCCTCATTTAGTAAATTTTGAATTAGCCTAAGTCACCACTAAGCCCTTAAGACCTGGGTGAGTATCTTATTTAGTTTTGAAAAGGGTTAAGCTTTAAGTGGTCTTGATTCATGATTTTAATTTTATTTGAAAATCAAAATCGAGGTATTAAGTTGATTAATTATTGACTTCAAAAGTCATACCCCTAAGTCCATGATCATTTAATTTTAATAAACATCCAAATTTTAATAATTTAGAAATTTAATTAAGAATGTGAGATTGGTTTCTACTAATTAACCCCTTGGTGTTTCAAACATCAAAAGAATTTATTAAGATTAGGGGTTACCCATTTTTCCTCTTTGAATTAAGCCTAAATGTTAATTAAGGCAAAATTTTGAAAGTTACACATTTGCCCCTTAGGCTCTAACACTTCATAATTTGTCAAATTCAATTCAAATGACTTTGAATGCACTGCACCATGAGGATATGACCTCAAATGACCTCATTTATGGGTCAATTAAGACATGAGAGGAGAAAATGTTTTTCAAAATTTAATTTATTTTATATAATTATTTTTATGCAAAAATAGGATTTTTCAAAGAAAATTCCTAACTTGACCAAGGTAAATTATAATCTCTTGAAATTTTTACTGGAGGTGGACCTAAACCAGAGAAGCCTTTGAATAAAATTTCATAATTTAGTGAATTCCCTGTGATTTATTAGAATTATTTTAAGTTTTGGGTTATTTAATAAAAATAAAATACTTTAGGTGGTGAAAGTTAAGTTTATTATTTTTGAAAAATCTCCCTAGGGTCAAAGAACTCAGAGGAGCAAATTTAATAATTTTTTTATTTTTTTTAGATTTATTGGAGTTATTTAAGAGAAAACTCATTTTTAGCCTTTCAAAAATTATTTTAAGCTTGAAAATTCAATATCTTTATTAAGAAAGTCAGGAAAAATATTTTAATTATTCCTAAGTGATTAGGAAGTAATTTAGAACATTTTCATGAGTTTTATTATTTTTTGATTTTTATGAATTTTTAATTATTTTAAATATTTAAAATAGGCTAAAAATCAAGTTTTTTTTTAATTATAATTTTATTTTTATAAAATATCTCTGATCACAGTGAACTCAAAAAACTAAGTCTTATAATTTTTTGAGTTATATTTTATTTTTTAAAAAAATTATTTAAGTGTCAAAAGTGATATTTATTTTTAAAAATCAACTTAAGTTATCAAATGAACTCAAAATATTTTAAAATTTTTATGATGAGTTCTATGGATCATAAATCATAGTGGAGATCAAAAATCAAGTCATTGAAATGTTTATATTTGCCAAAATTAATTATCTTAGTGATTTGGTGTTTGTAAAATTTAAGGGTAATTTAAATGAATTGAACCATGAAACTATTTCCAAAGGTTTCTCTAGTCATGGTGGACCTTCCAAAATTTTCTTAGGATTTTCTAGTCAATATGCTAATTTTCATGATTATTCTAAAGAAATAATATTGAATAACTTGAAAAATATGGATCTATGTATTGGAACCTCCTCTGGCTTTAGAAAAATCAGAGAATATCTCCCTTGATAGAGGCTGCAACATGCCAAAATTTCAAGCCAAGGTGATGCCCCAATATGCATGGAGAATCAAATGATTCAAAATACTGTTTAATTAATTAAAAATAAAATATGCACAAAATGGTCTTGAACTTTATTCCATATTGTTCTCCTTTATTCACTGAGCAACAGGGTATTTTTATTTTATTTTTGTGATTTTTTTACACAAAGTTATAGATTTTCTAGGTTTGGGGGTATTTAAATAAATAGAAAAAGCCATATTTATCTATTTAAACTGCGCGTACCACCTCAACCTACGACGACTACGAAGGCATGCGTGGCACGCTTTGTTTGGACGTCGTCGTCCACGTAGCTTGCTGACTCGGCCCGCTGTTTATGTCCCCAAGCGCTGTCCGGCTCAATCTCCTCTGTCCATTTGATATACGATTGATCAAACGGCTCTCCGTCATCGTCCCTAATAGAATGATCTCGTGACCATCGACACTAAAACCTTAAGATCTTAACTTAGACTCAACCAAATCACTTTGGGTTTGATCCTATGGACTCGTCTAAGTGAGACGAACACATCCATACAGTTAATGTACCATGAAATCAAGCCTATGTAAATGGAGAATTAAAATGAGCTCGGGAGGAGGAGAAGTTTTATACCTTTGCTCTGAGAAGTGAAGCTTCAATCAGAGGGGCTCGACACATTCGTTAGGGTCCAAATAGGCTAGGTACTGAGTCCATGGTCTTGGTGTAAGGCCTAGGTATGAATTCGACCAATCTCAATTTCAGGTGTTGGTCTAGAGCTATGGTGGAGGCTATTTCAATTGGTAATTTGATGGGTCTTTAGTTTCTTTCTCTGTTGTGAAGGTGTGGGTGAAGTAAATTTGAGTTTGGTGGACTGTGGAGGTGTATTGGGTTTTGTCCTTGTTTCCGGCAAGTTTTCAAGCTCAAAATTGAGCTCCGACAGCGGGAATTGGTGGGGGAAAATAGTTGGAATGAAAATAGTCAGTGGGAATTGGTGGGGGAAAATAGTTGGAATGCACTAAGGGGATCTTAGGAAAGCTCTGTGAGAAGTTTGAAAAAATTTCAGCAAGAAAATTTCAGCACACCTCCCATGGCCGTGGAAGTTGAGTTCTTAGAAAAATGGCTATGGGGGTGGCTCTCAAAGCACAAGTTTGGGCGCATTGTGGTGCTTAGGTGGAGGGCAAATGAGATCTTTAATTTGATTTGGATGAGCTGGCCTCTAGGTCTGATTTAGGTGAGGTGCCATGGGGGTGGCTCTTAGTTTTGTGCTTTTCCAGTCACTAGGCTGGCCGGCCGGCCAAAGGGAGGTGGCTGGAGCTAAGAGAACCCATAGGAATCCATCATAACAATTTAATGCAAATGTGCTTTGATTTGGCAAAGATATCTTAAGCATGTACATTTTTGGAAATAATATCCCTTAATTTGGGTTTCCTTTGGTCCATGGCTTGATTTGGGTGGTTTCATAGTGTTTGGACTGGTCACTAAGTCCAACTAATGGCTGGGGTGGAGTTAATTTGGTGACTTTAGGGTGGTTAGGTCACATTTAGTGCATGGGTCCAAGTGAGTGCAAATGATCAAAATTTGGGTTTGGGCTAGGTTAGCCATGTTAATTGGCCCCAAATAATGGTGTATATGATCATAAGAAACAACTTTGGTGTAGGATGTAAGTGGTTTTGAGTTCAATTGAAGGGTCAATTTGAGCGAATTATGAACCTTAATCAATTTGCTTTTGTTGGGCTAGGCTTGGGTCTAGCTTGGGTTAGACTTGGGCTAAGTCCAAATTGATTATTGTAAAAGGTCAATAGGGACCTCATGAAGAGTTTTAAACATGAATTGGATGCCAATTTGGAGGTTAAGGCAATCAATTGGGTGAAATTTGGGGACTTAGCCAATTTGGGGCTAAACTTGGGAATTTTGGATTTAGGTCAAAATCAAATCAAATGGATGTGAGGCTTTACCAAGGTCAATTGATGGTTTATGTTTATGTATAAGGATGTTATGAATATTTTTCAACATTAATTGGGGCCAATTGACTAGGATATGAGTTCAATTTGGTGAGATTAGGTCATATGGTCAATATTTGGGCTTTAACCTAACTCAAAATTGGGTTCAAATCATGGACCAATTGAGCTTGAATTTCATTTAATTTGATCATATAAAAAGTTAATTTGAGTTAAGGATTGAAATTGAGGTCAATTGAGGTCAAATTGATGGACATTTGAATTGAATTTGGGGAATTTGGGTCTTTAAAGGCAAATTTGGGGGTTTTGGTTAAAGATGATCAAATTGGCCAAATTGGTCAATTTGGTTAAAGATGATCAAATTGGCCAAATTGGGTCATGTGATAGTTTAGAGAAATGCAATTAGGAGTATTTAGGATTTATTGGGATTTTCTGGGAATTTTTGGATTTTTTGGAATTTTGGGTCCAAGAGGGGTATTCTGGTAATTTGGAGGTGTTTAAGGGGTAAAAGGCCAAGATGGGTATTTTGGTAGAGTTGAGGTACCAATCATCACCAAAAAGCCATGGACCAATGGAATCCCCATTTTGGGTCCTCTACATGGTGGTCTTAGCTAAACCATAGCCCTTGGGCTAGTAGGTTTAGGGCACGATCTACATAACTATCCCAAAAGATCAAGAGATCTAAGCTAGAAATTTGAGTTTAGGGTTGTGAGTGAATGTGGGTGTATATGAGTTTAAATGAGTGTAGTGAGTGCCTTAGCTCCAGACCAACATCCAGGGTTAACCTTAAGGTTCAACTGTCCTAAGGGCGACTCATCTTAAGTTTCCACCATAGTGATCCCACCTACTAAATGCTAGAGGTTGGACCAACATGTGGCACTTCAAGTTGAGTAAAGAAGAGGGTAAAATTTCTAATGGTGAGGGTTCCATGTCTAGTTTTCTAAGAATAGTCGATAGGAAAAATTCTATGGCTAGACCATTCTATGGCTAGACCTAGACCTTAGGCTACTAAAAGGGGAAAAACTAAACCTCAACCAAAAATGAGGTCAACAAATGGACCCCCAATATGTGTGGTTTGTTGGGCAAGCACACCACGCGTATTGGCTTTGACCGACTAGATCACCAAAAACCAATACAACCTATAAGTCAACAAACCCGAAAATATGTGTAGGGTCGTGTGTGTGATTTTTTTGTGCCGGGGAATTAGCTGGTGTGAGTTTTATCAAGTCGAGAAATAGGAACTCTCGCTGGGGATTGGAGAGCGAACTTTGAGTTATGAAATTTTAAAGATTTCCAAAGGATGGGAGTCAGAATCTAAGTGTTGACCCCGATGTGGGAATTGAAATTCAGATATCAATTCAAAGAGAGAGAGAGAGAGAGAGAGTCGGAGTGTAAGGACCGACCTCAAATGTAATGAATCAGAAATGTAGGACTAAGAATTCAAATGTATGTCAATTCTCAAAAGAGAGTGTCGGAATATAAGGACCGACCTCAAATGTAATGAATTAGAAATATAGGAATGAGAGTTGAAATTTTAATGAACTCTCAAAAGAGAATGTTGGAATGTAAGGACCGACCTCAAATGTAATGAATCAGAAGTGTAGGACTGAGAATTAAAATGTATATCTATTCTCAAAAGAAAATGTCGGAATGTAAGGACCGACCTCGAATGTAATGAATCAGAAGTGTAAAACAGATTCAGGAATGAGAATTGAAATGTTGGTCAATTCTCAAAAAAGGGTGTCGGAATGTAAGGACCGACCTCGAATGAAATGAATCAACAATGTAGGACTGATTCGGAAGCGAGAATAGAAATGTAAGTATCAATTCAAAAATGGTGAGAATTGAAATGTAGGTATCAATTCAAAGATGGTGAGAATTGAAATGTAGGTATCAATTCGAGGATTATGAGAATTGATATGTAGGTATCAATTCGATGATGTGAGAATTGAAATTTAGGTATCAATTTGAAGATGTGAGAATTGAAATGTAAGTATCAATTTGAAGATGGTGAGAATTGAAATGTAGGTATCAATTCTGAGATGAAAGTCGACATCTAGGTATCGACCTCGAAATGTGAGAATCAGTATTTAGATACTGATTCGAAGATGTAAGGATTGAAATTTACAAAGAGCTTGTGGTGTTGAATTTGTAGTAGAGTGTCATGTGGAAATGTTGATTTTGTTGAAAAAGATTTGTAGAGCTTTGTGGAGTTTTGTGCATAATGCAAAATTCTGCAGGGATGTGAAGAGAGTTGAGGTAGATAACGATGGAGGTAGA
>NW_018252894.1:311110-314163 GCF_001263595.1 Phalaenopsis equestris
CATCCACTCAACAGGTTCATTACAGGTTCATTTCATTTTCTTGTTGTTTTTATCACATTTAATTTTTCAAAATATGATTTTTAATTTTTAATTTTAATTTGTTGATTTTCAAAATAAATTTGTTTTATTATTTATTTGTTGGTGATTATTTTTCATTTATGTTTTAGTTATTGTTGAAGATTTGTTGTTTCATTCTTTGTTCATTCAAATTCTAAACCATCACATGGTCCACGTCTTTCATCCATCGCACAAAAATGAAACTAACAAAAAGGCACAATTTGAGAGAAATTTTCATTAATTTGCCCCAAAAAGGGATGCCATAAATCAGGCATAGGCTAACGCCTCAAAAGATACATCATGTAATCCATGTCGCAATACATTGAGAATCATCTCATGCTATGAGTACACCGTAGACTGAATATATCAGATACACGTCATGCTATTAAATGTTAAGAGAAAGTAAGTGAACCCTCTGTGCCTGGTATATTGAGTTCCTAATCAAGCAGACCTTCTAAGTCATGCTCCAGGATAAGAGTTCACTTTGCATGCACTTAGAGGTACAACCTTCACTTAGAGGTACAACCTTCTCACAACCTTCTCATAGCTCGTAAGGAAATAACTCCTCCAATTCTGGGTCTTGCTGGAATCCATATGGTATTTTAGTGTCGCCCATTCTGTGGAAGGTTACAGACACCCTACGCTGTCGGACTCTTGGAATGCAGTGCTTGGCAACGTCTGCACCGTTGCCCTTGAGAACAAGTACTGAACCCACTGGAAGAGGAATCTCCACAGAACCTCTGAATTCACCAGGGCCGATTATATCGATTTCTTTCCAAATAGAATATTTCTTTTACTCATGAACGAGATCGTGCAGAAAGGTCTCACAAAATCATGATGGTCGACGTGCGAGGGAATGCAATCACCCTCTTCGTAAATGTTAATAATACAACTGTGGGGAATGCAATTAGTGCGTAGAATATTCCACTTGACCATTCTCTTGATCATCCATTTTATCATCGGTGGTAACGGGTCCACTTGGTCGTATCTCAGGATCCAAGGCAGATTCCCCTGTCTGTCGTTCGTAAAATTGTAGCAACAGCTGCATTGGATGGTGATTCTTCCCTTTCCCCTCATCCAATTCCTCGGCTCGGAATATGTCCTCTCCATATGTCCTCTCCACGAGAAGGCCCGCTCGACCTCTATCTCCTAAGTCAAAGATGCAGTCCAGAATGCTTCTTTCATTAGTCTCAGAGAAAACCTTGGTATATAACTCCAGGCCTTCCAATATATTGATGAACTTTCCCTGAACCTCTTCATAGAACTCAATTTCTCTTTTATTTACTCTGCTTATCTTGTAGTATTTTACCATAGCAGGAGCTGGCAGCTGCCACGGGCGTTCCTTCCTTTGGGCTAGGCGGGGACCCAAACTGGTGTTGGTCGATCCGTAATATGAGATTCAGCCTCTAGTGGGATGTATGACCCTGGGCTCCATGGTACATGCTGATCCGTCCCAAGTGTAACATATGGTTCATCTGTCGCAAAGTCTGGAGTCTGGGACTCATTAGTTCTTGAAGTGTATTCTTCTAATGTACAGAAACATTATAGATGCAGAACGTTGCAATCCGGGCATTCTACAAATGCTCCCGTGACTGATGTTCCGGCTGGTACCTCAACATTGTACGTTGGGCAACCTCTACATAAGGTATTTGGAACTGGGAGCACATCTGATTCTGTCATAAATCCTGACTCTTCATCAGTAGTGGGCAGGCTGACAGAAGTTTCTCTCAGATCTGGGTCGTAAATATGTCCCTCACGAATGGGGGTAAGAAAACTGCTCACGTCTCTCTACATTTGTGTTCCTGTCGCAGAAATACTCACTATTTCTTTCGACTGGCATTTCTGCACTGCGTCCTGCGGAGCGGAGTATTTGGTAATCGTTCATTACGGGTGGCTATCAGGTCCCTTGCTGGAGTAGCTACTATGGAGGGAAGACGGCTGGGCCCCTCCATCGGATCTTGTTCCGCTATCACCTTTTTACCTTTGCGTGACACATTGTCTTGAGTGGTCACCCTCAACAGTGAAGGCAGTCCCTCCATTTCCTTATTGCTGACTACGTCCATTAGAGGACCCTCGTAGTCCATATCAACCTGGTTAAAATCCATGTTGGAATCTATGACACCTTTTTGCGGCGCCATCTCTTCATTCAGTGCGAGGTTCCAGCCATCTTGGAATGCATAGATCAGCCTCTGTCCTGACATTTTTTTGCAGGCGACAGAAAAAAACGTCAGTGGGTTGAAGTTTGGCGTTGAAGTTTGGCTTGAAGTTTGGCGTAAACAAGAACAAAACAAAGTATTTATCAAAGTAAATTTTAGTTTGCTTTGGTGAGGAGGATTATTCATTTTATGTGTGAGTTTCGTTTAATTTAGTTGGGTATTTAAATTTAAAAGTAGAAAAGAGAACGTGTAAAGTTCAAAAATCTTCTAAAAATTTTCATTATAATGAGGTTAATTACAAAGTTTAGGCCCGATCATAGACATTTGGTCACATAGATAACCCTAAAACAGTCAAAGTTTCAAAGTTTTCAAAGCAAGCAGAGGCAAGTCAAGGCAAGCGACATTAAGCTGTACAGGTTGCGTAATAGGTTTTCAGGTATCGTTCGTTTATTGGTAATGTGGGCCTTTCACCTCGAAAGTCCACTAACTGGTAGGCTCCTCCTGTATAGACCTTCTCAATTTACAAATGGTTCCTCCCAAGTTGGCTCGAACTTCCCACCTATTTTCCGACATGCAAGAATAGGTTTTTGAGCACAAGCACGAGGTCACTAATTTTGAATGTCCTTGGGCGGACCAATTTTTCATGGGCTTGTACCATCTTTGCTTGTACCATCTTTGCTTGGTAGAGCTCCAAATGTTGTTGTGCTTCCAGTCATTTTCCCTTTAGACTCTCCAATTCTTCAAGTCTGAGTTTTGTGCTTTCTTCTATTGTGAGTTGGTTGGCAACGGCGACTCTGAGAGATGGTGTATGGATTTCTAGCGGTAACACAGCCTAGGGCC
>NW_018252894.1:314212-318899 GCF_001263595.1 Phalaenopsis equestris
GGCTTCTAACAGTTTGTTATGCCAATCCCTCTTGTTTTCATCCAGTGTTTTCTTCAAAATCTGTACCAGTGTCTTGTTGAAAGCTTCAGCCAGATCATTTGCTCTGGGATAGTAAATTGTAGAGTATCTTCAATCTATCCCATGTCTTCTGACAAAATTGTTGATCTTTTTACTTTTGAAAACTATCCCATTGTTAGAGACTATTCTTCACTATACTCCGAAAAAGTTGACGATTTGACTTTTGAAAAATTGAAGGACGTGCTGTGTCGTAACCTCGCGTAACGGTACTGCTTGGAGAAGTAATCTGTAGCGGCAAGTATAAACCTGTGTCCTCTGGAAGATGGAGGGTCTATCAGACCTATTATGTCTGTGTCCCAAAACTCGAATGGCAACGAGGCAACAGTTGGGTGTAGCACATTCAGAGGCTGGTGTAAGACCACCTCATGCACTTGGCATTGGTGACATTTTTTGGCTGTATCCATGCACTAGGACATCATCGCTGGCCAATAATATCCGAGACTTTTGATCTTCATTTTCATTTTTGATCCTGACCGGTGAGAAAAACACAATCCAGTATGTACCTCTTTGACAATATTCTGTGCCTCAGCTCTGCTCAAACACAGTAGCCACATTTGGTCGAACGACCTTCTGTAGAGAACATTTCCCACCAGGGCGTAAGACATAGACATGACCCTTCTTGTTTGTGATGTGGTGCGCCTCATACCTCTCTTCTGGCAGTTTTTCAGATTGCAAATATTCTATTAATGGATTACGCCAATCTTCGTTGATGTCTGTAACTGTATTTATTGTTGATGTCTGTAACTGTATTGTAACTGTATTTATTGTTTGTTCTTTTCCAAGCTTGTGTAGATTTTTGAAGTTGTTTCGAGACAAGACTCTTCTTCCTTGCTTCGTGACTTTGATTGAATCCTTCGGGGGACATGCTATTTCCTTAGCGAGTTTTGCTAGAGCGTCGGCATGAGCATTATCTCCCTGAAAAATCAGGTAGAAAGTCACCTCAGGCATTTGCTCCAGGAGCCTCATTGTGTACTGATGGTACTCTACTAATCTTGGTTTCAGAATTCTATACTGTCCGGCGACTTGCTAGATGACAAGTTGAGAGTCACTATAAATGACAATGTTTGTTATATCCATTGAGATTTCCAATTCCAATCCGGTGATTAAAGCTTCATATTCTACTTCATTATTGGTGCACGACTCTATCAGGTGGTATGAGAACCTCAACATACCCTTATCTGGTGTAATAAAGATCAAACCAATCCCTGCTTTGCCTGGTATAACTGTGCTTGATCCTTTGTCTTTCTTGGCTGACGAAGCACCATCGAAGTACATTTCTCAGCATTGCGCATTAGATGATTCACTTTGTAGTATCTGCTCGTCTGGTAACTCGTCGTTGAGAGAGGTCCCGGTTGATGGTTGGTAGTGGGTGTACAACGAGAAAGTCTGCTAGTATCTGTCCCTTGATAGCACGAAGGGGAACAAAGCTTATATCACTTATATCAAAGCTTATATCAAATTGCAATAAAATCATTGACCATCTTGCTAAACGTCCGGAGAGTGTTGGTCGGGTCAAAAAATATTGCAATGGATTAACTTTCAAAATCAGGTAATCTTTCGAAATCAGGTAATCTTATGAGAATGCATGTAATGTCTATGCTTTTGGGCGGCAAAAATAAATGCTAGACAATGCTTCTCGATAGGTGGATACCTTATCTCCGTTGGTATTAGACGACGACTGAAGTAGTAGAGTGCATTTTCTTTGCCCTCATCATTGACTTGGGCTAAGAGGGCTCCGAGAGAGTCATCCAAAGCCACGGTATAAATTATTAACGGTTTCCCCTGGATATGGGCTACCAAAACAGGAGATGTCATTAAATATTGTTTAACGTCCTCAAAGGCCCGTTGGCATTTTTCTTCCCAAATAAATTTGTTTGGCTCCCAAATAAATTTGGCATCCTTTTTAATTAATGCCAAGAAAGGCTGACACCTATCTGAGAGATTAGAAATACTCAGATATGCCAACTTCCCCTAGAAGGAACATAGCTGCTTCAAGGTTGTAGGACATGCATTTCCAAGATAGCTTTAATCTTATCCGGGTTGATCTCGATTCCTCGATGACGGACAACGAATCCAAAAAATTTCCCGGAGGTAACGCCGAAGGCACACTTTCAGGGATTCATTTTAAGGTCATATCGTCGTAACCATTCAAACACAATCCTCAAATTGTACATATGCTCTATTTTTCGTTTACTTTTGATGACTAAATCGTCCACGTAGCATTCTACTTGGTTGTGAATGAGGTCGTCAAAAATATTCTTCATTGCACGTTGATATGTTGCTCCGACGTTCTTTAGACCGAACGACATCACTGTGTAGCAGAAAATTCCAATCGATGTTCTGAAAGCTGTAAGCGCTGCATCCTCGGGAGCCATCTTGATTTGGTTGTATCCCAACAAAATCTCATGTGTCGAAGCGATGTCCACCATCATTTCTGGTATTGGTAACGAGAACTCATCTTTTGGACACGCTTTGTTCAAACCCCTGAAGTTGACACAAACATGTATTTGTCCTTTTTTCTTCTTAACAGGTACAATGTTAGCTAACCACGTAGAGTATTTCTCTTCTCTTACAAAATTAACATTTATTAATTTATTCACCTCGATAATGACTTGCTGCTCTATCTCGAGGCGCATTCTTCTTGGAGCTTGTTTTACTGGGGTCATATCTTTGTCCACTCCGAGCTTATGAATTACAAGCTATGCTGACAGTCCTGGCATTTCATCGTAGCTCCATGCAAAGCAATCTTTGAATTCTGTTAATAGTTTGACCAATACTGCAGATTCTTCATCACAAAGTAGAGAACTGATAAATGTAGTTCAGGGTCGTTCTTCAGTCCTGAGGTTAATCTCTTTCAATTCATCAATGGTGGATTTAATTTCCTCCTCAAATTTTTGCGGAGCATCTTCTATTAGTTGATCATTAGAGTCATCCTCTATATCGAGGCAATCCTCTTCTGATTCACTAGTAACAACCATGCAAAATTAAGAATCATCGACTGGTCCAACTGTACCAAATCCGAGACCTTCTTTTGAGTTTGGAGTTCATCTCTTAGCATTCCATAGTTTTTCAAAAAGTTGAAATTTATCTTTTGGCATTTGTTTTGGTAAGTGTCCCTGTTGAATTTACTTTTGAACACGAGGCGAGAAATAACCAAAAGGCAATTCCATTAAATCATTAGAATCAACATCCAAATTTACATGTTTTTCAAGCTCAATAAAGGTAGAAGCACAGTAAAATTTGATCGGCTTTGAACAAACACTACGGACTTTCTTGACCTCTAAGGTCATGACCTTTTGCGGGAGAATCAGAGTAAGGGTCATAGTATTCACATAGTGGTTTATGCGATCATACATTGTTTCATATTCATTCTTTTCTATATCTTCTAGGGATATCTCGTACTAAGGTTTCTTCTGTTTTGTCATCATTATTTAATCTTCAGAACTATCTCATCACCAATGTTGATAGTTGGCCTAGTCCGTTCAACAATTAAATTGATCTTTCCTCGTTCGCTCGCCCGCGGGTGCGTGAACTAGAAGAACCTCCACCAACTCGTCGTAACGAAGTGGTAGAAGGTTGTTGAAGCAGAGTTGTATGGCCTCCTTTTTGTGATTCTTCGGAATCTTTATCTTTGTCTGTCAGAATCTTACACGAGAAGACTGTCTTCTTTGGAGGCGCGTAGTAGGCAGCATCTTCATGGATACCAGCTTCGTGCACTGAAAATGGTTGTAGGCTCCCTTGATGCAATTTTCTTGACCATCTTTGCGGTATTTGATGCACTGGTGTAGAGATGATGGAACCATATTGTGCTCATGAATCCATGGTCGACCCAATAGAGCATTAAAAGAGGTCACGACGTCGATGATATGAAATTTAGCGGTTGTTACGAGTTCTCCAACCTTCATAAGTAATGTAATTGATCCAAGGGCTCTTTCTCCCTTCTGGTTGAATCCTCTTAACATCATCTTACCGGCCATAAGCTCTTGGGTTTCAATATCCAAATAGGCCAATGTCCGTAAGCTCATCAAGTTAAGAGATGCCCTAGAGTCCACTAAAACTCTAGATAACACAAATCTGCCGATGTTGACGGAGATGTAGAGCGGACGGTTGTGGTCGGCGGTACCGAGCAAAAAGTCTTCATCTGTGAAGGTTACCCCTGACTGTTCTCTCAACGAGCAAACTTCATCTGAGGATGTGCTAGCCAACTGAGCTAAGCAAATTTCTGGATCAAGAAAAGCTATAACCAAAGATTCTCTCATCTCCTTTGACAAGATCAGAGCATTGCAGATGCTTAGTCGAGCAGGAAACATTCTAAGATGAGCTAACAGGTTGTAGTCTACTTTGGATGATCCTCCAATTTTATCTTGATTATGTGGTTCTTCCACTGGCAGAGGTGGGGGTATCTCTTCTCGGGTCATTATGGTCATTATCTTCTCGAGTCATTATGTGTTTTCCTTTGTCTATTGGAGTTGTTCTTGGTGGTAACACGTTTCCGCTCCTTAAGTTGACTTATGTGATTTCTTCTTCTTGAGATATCATTGTTGAATCTTCCGGTGTCTCTTCCTCTTCATTGTAAAGATCTAAGTTGATGGCAAGCAGTGTACCATGA
>NW_018252894.1:318932-326986 GCF_001263595.1 Phalaenopsis equestris
TGCTGTCATAAGCGGTATCATTGATGTCTTCTTTGGACTTGACAACGAGTTCATCAGACTCGAGTACGATTTGAGGATCATTTTGGGGATCGAGATCGCAGCTAGATTGGTCATAATCAGTTACGTTATTACCATAAATAGTCAAAACATAGCCAAAATCACAATCATTATATTCATAAGACCCCTGAGGGACAAAATGATAATCATACAAAGTCAAGGGTTCGAAGATTTTCTTCCCCAAATCTGAGTCAACCAGTCCAGTAAAGGCAGCCCCTATCCTACCCCCCCGTGCTATCAATCTTGGCAGTGACACTTTTCTTCTTCTTGTTCTTTGTCCTTGACGATGACGGATCTCCTGGCAAAATCTTGATCTCGGGCTCGGTATGCTGCGGACTCTGAATGGAGGCTTGCTTTGATGCAGAATGTATTTTGTTCAGTATTTTCTTGGACGATCTGCTCCAGACCTCATTCCATTCTTCTTCGATGTTCGTAGAAGCTTGTTTCGATGAATCCTGTATTTGATTAAGGACCCTCTTGAGTTCATCCCAAGTTGTACTCCATCCGTTTGTTCCAGTATACAAATCGATCAAAGAGATTGACTTAGCTGAAACCATGTTTATGGAACCTTTTTCAGGTTCTCTCAAATACTCCATCGGGATTGTTATATTCTCTTCCTTGAGGTTCTTCTCGAGCCATTCCTTAAAGACGAAACTCTTGTCTATAGTGTGCCCAAGCAACCGGTGGTATGGGCAGTAATTTGGTTCATTCTTCTTATCCACCTATTCGGGTTTCTTCGGATCCGGTAGTTTGAATTTTGGCTTCTTCATCAAGCTTTTGAATATTTTAGGTACGACCTCATCCTTGAAGGAATACACAGCTTTCTGTCACTCTAATAGGATATTCTCTTACCCGCTGTTCGAGGCGATCCTTCCTGAGGCGACCGTTGGTTGGATTGACTGCTCTGTTTTTAAGAGTACTGCAATGAAGAATGGCGATGCTCTTCTACATATAGCTTTTTCAGCTGCTTTCCTTTGTCAATGGTTGCGAGTACCCGTCATTTCTTTTCGAACACTCTGGTCACTTTACCCTTTTCATGTGGCTCCATGTGCTTCATTTCTTCTTGAATACTAATGGCTTTACTGAGTAGCTTCTCGAAGGATTTGATGGTGAGTCCCTTAAGAATGAAATCTACTAGCCCATGAATGCTTTTAAGTAGAATCTCAATCGCTTGATGTTTATGTAGCTGAGGTTCACATTTTATGCTAAGGTTTCTCCACCTCAAAATATAGTCTGCCAAGGTTTCATTAGGCTTCTGCTTCTCCATCACGAGCTCTCCAATAGACACATGGAGTTGTGCCCCAGCAAATCTTTTCACAAATAACTATTTCAACTCAGAAAATATTTTAACTGACCCGTTGGGCAAGTCAACGTACCAGTCGAAAGCAATCCCTGACAAGCTGCTGAAGAACTGCTGGCAGAGTAGAGCTTCATCATTCCTCGTGTTACCACAACTGGCTCGGAAATGTGCTATATGCTGTCTAGGATTTCCAGTCCCATCAAATATCTTAAAGTTTGGGGCCACAAAACCCTTCGGGAAAGGCATGACATCAAACTCCTTCCAGTAAGGTCTACCCATTAAAATTGACGCACCGCCCTTGTACTGAGCTAATGCATCCCGTACTTGTTCAACCATTTGCTTGAACTCTTTTTCTGGCATAGCACCTAACGGAGAATCCTTCTGTGGTTGTTCATCTTTGTCTGCCGAAGTAGCTTCCCTTCTTTCATCTGTGATGTGTATGTTTTCTGGCTGATTTATCTCTGGAGAAGCCAATTGCAGGCTCTGAATAGTGGTCATAGCAGTCATGGTTGCGGTCATTTCTTCTATTCTTTTCTCCAGTAGACTAACTTGCTAATACCTACCCAGCTCATCTACGACGTTCTCTTTGGTGTGAGGTTGAGCCGCGCGCGCAGATGTGGTAGCTCTGGTTTCAATCACAAGGTCCTCCATGATAACCCGGTAATCATTGTAATCAAAATCTTCATTGTCACTATTGACGGAAACTTCGTGCTCTCGAGCTAACTCAAAAATCTCGATCCTGAGTTTCTCAACTTTTTCCTCAATTATCGATTCCTTGATTGCTTTAAGATCTGGTGGACCCTGATGGACATCCTCTACTTGTTCCTCCATCTCGCTGGCTATTATCGCGACGATTTCAGATTTTTCAGGCACTGATTTTACTTCTTGTCTTGCAGGCTCACTGAACTGTATCGGTGTCGTGGCCTTTGGTACCCATACCTTCTTCTTCTTTGACGATGATGTCTTAGGACGGGACGTCTTAGTATAGACATCGGTACGTCGAGGGAAGGTATGCTCCCCGTGGTGTAGACCGGCTATAGTGTCAAGTCACCATCTTGTCTTTATCTCTGGGATTACAGGAATGAAGGGTAAGATCTTCGGACCCAGTCTCGACTTAATCGGTCGGTGACCTGCGGTCCTGGTGGTGGTATGATTGGTGGTGACTATAGCAGTATCAACTCGGTTTCCCAAACAAAACCATACAAGAATACGGGTAGGTGACTTTTCAGTCAACTTGTGAGACTTTCTAATGGACTTAACATCCTTCAAAATTTCTTTTTTCATACGAGGGGAAATTGCATGTCCCACTCGCTTAAGTAATTCACTAACAGAACATTCTTCCTTGGTAGCAAGCCTTCTGAAAACTGTGCTAACTCAGGTGATAGGAGTAAATTTCTTTCCCTCCTTACCATGTCCATGAAGTCATGGTAATGCGGCAGCAATCATCCGGATACTCTCATATCCATCAGTATCTATCAGAGGATGGAATCTACTCCCTCATAGGAGTGGATAAATTTCTAGTAACACCTCTTCAATTCGATGAGGCTCCTCTTCAACGGGTGCGTTTTAAGGAGTCTGGGCTTTGATGGCCCTTCAAACTCTTCTATTGCGGTTCCTCCTTTGAGTCCAGGTCAGTTGTATAGTCCTTGAGCTCGACCCGATTTCAAGTACAGGTGGTGGGACAGTTAATCCCTCAGTTGGGTCTTCAACGACCATCACTTCTTTCTCCTTGGCAGCAGCAGGGATAATAGGCTTGACGGGTGTCGCGACGGCATTAGCTTTAGCCTTCTTACTGGCAGGGAAGTCTTGAAGGCAATTCAAGCTGAATTCTCCAGACAGCTCTTGCTTTTCCGGAGCAGCGATCTTCATTACCATGAATGGGACTTTCCCGAGGATAACCTCAAGGTCTTTAAATCCAGCTCCGAACTTGTTGGTGGGAGCAACGTTACGAGCGCTGCGACCTGTTGGTAGGTTGCATGAAAAGGTCAGCGTTGGGTAGGGCATTGCAGCGGGCCTTAAAATAGGAAGTTTTAGGGTTAGCTTTATGGCCAAAAACCTTGTAATCTTTAGTGCAATCACTGAAAATAGAGGTTGATCTGTAGACCGGACGGGTCTTAATTTATGGGTATTTTTTAACCTCTTTATTTAAAAAGGTGTAAAATTTAATTAATATAATAAAATTTCAAAGTGCACGCAGCACAACAGGATTTGGTTTAATTTGCGAAATGGCAAATCAAATTTGGAAGGGAGATGTGAAGAAATTTTAGGACCCAGTGAGGGACCCAGTGAGGGACCCAATGAGGGACCTAATTAGTGGCAAAGAATGCCCAAGTGGAATTAGTCCATCGACACACCTATTAGGGATCCGACCCCATTTAAAAATTTAAAGAGTCCTTAATGGCCTTCTGAACCCCTCTGTTCAAAGATGGTTGAACAGCTAGTCCTGAAGTCCAAGGAGTTGACTGTGCTTTCCCAAGATAGAATTGGGTAAATTATGTCAATGGAAGAAGGGTAATTTGGTCCAAGAGGGACATGGACACATTACCGATGTGTGAAAATAATATTTCTTGGTTTGTATGGAGAGAATGGTGCTATTTCGGGCTGGTTTGTGGGGAGTTGCCCGTAAGAAGCTGTTAGTCAACAAAATTGAAATCCCGTCGCCCGCTTCGGAAGGATGTTGAAATATGAAATCAAACTGACCCCATATTTTTCATAGTTTAAGAATTAAAGAGAACTGTACCTCAAATCCCGTATCTATCGCGAAGGGAAACACAAGACTTGAGGATGAGGCTCGATCAAATAAACTAAGGAAAGTATGACGTCCGTTTGGTCTGCAAAACCTTTATATTTGTCGACAAGTTCCCCTATTTAATATAAAGGATTAAATAGGGTTTATATTAAGTTGGATTCAGACATGCTTCCTATAAGGGCAAGCCCCTATAGTTAATTACATCACAAATGACCAAAGTCACCTAAGAAGACTCTCGATCAAAATCAGGAAATAATATTTTCAAGGAGTTTCAAATGGTAGGACTCTTCAATGAGATCGGACGTACAGGTGTGAAAGGGGATTTGTTCAAATTTGGAACATTTTATTGTCATGGATCCAGAGGAGGACCTCAATGACTTCCGAAGCTATCCTAATGTTTGGCTTCAATTTTGAGGAGAAATATTTAGGTGTTTCATCCTACCAATTTTATTAGTTAGGGCTTTCATTCATGTGAAACGATCACACAAATAGCATGGAAGATGTGAGGATTTAGGTCATGACAAACGACAACATCAGTTGGGGAAGACAGGTTTTGTTGTTGAAGATGGTCGTGTTGCCCACCATGCTAGCTCCAAGCTCCTTGCCGTGATGAGTTTGAGTTATCTAGCGTGTCAAGTTATAATGTCAAATCAGGTGGCCCTATGATTGAAGTTCTTTAAATTTTATGAGGGCATATTAAAGTTGATTAGAGCGACACCGATTAGGATCCTATGGTTCCCTCGTTTCGGAACCACTATTTTCTATTGGATTCACTTAGTCCAAATAAACTTACTAAACTCAACTTAATGTGTTCCATAATTTTTTTTAAACCATGAGAAGCCTCGTTAGCAACCGTAGGTTACCTCCTCTGAGGGAATCCTGATCATCCGATAGAGACATCTTAATTTAGTTGATGTTGTAGTTTTGTGTGATGTTTGTGATTAAATTTTGGGTTGTTTTATATTTTGAATGTGGTGACGGTGAGTTTTATCTTGGTTGATTTTAGTTTTGATTTTTGTTTTTGTTTTAGTTATGTGGCTATCCTGATAGTTTTAGTTTTCATGCAGGGTGATATCATTGTTTAGCATGCAAATTTGCAGGTATAAAAGTATAGTATGAAAAACACAGTAGGAAAGTACAAGAAAGACAACGCTGAAAACTGTAAAAGTGTACCTGGCGAGTCTTCTCTTTCCACCATCTGAAGCTTGAAATGCATGTTAAGACAGTTTATGAAGAGCAGGAAAAGTAAAGTTTAGGTAATTTTCCTAACCATATGTCATATCTTGGCGGGTCCTTAGAAGTTTAATTAAGAATGACCTTATCAAGTAAGATATATTAAGTTTAGTAGATCTCCGAGATGTCCAACGGATCTGGAGAAAGAAGCAAGTCCATGCTACTCTCTCGCTTCTTTGTGAAAAATCCTGAGTTCTTTTTAAACTTATTATGTTGCTTAATAATTCATCTTATAAATACCCTTAATGCTTAGTGAACATTGAAGTCTCAATTATCCCTAAGAAAGGGGTAATTATCATTTATCATTTAATTCGAAAATTATGCGGGTGACGACCCTTAAAGAGGCAAGTTAGTGTAATTTGAACACTTAGCCAAATTTTTAATCCTAATTGGGTTTAGTAGTGTTTCAAGGATGTTTGATTATGTTATGTTTATTTCTCTAATCCTCATTTAGTCAATTTTGATTTAGCCTAAGTCACTCCTAAGCCCTTAAGACCTAGGTGAGTATCTTATTTAGTTTTGATTTAAGTAAGAAAGTGAGATTGGTTTCTACCAATTAACCCCTTTGTGTTTCAAACATCAAATGAATTGATTAAGATTAGAGGTTACCCATTTTCCCTCCTTGAATTAAGCCTAAATGTTAATTAAGGCAAAATTTCGAAAATTACACATTTGCCCCTAAGGCTTTAACACTTCATAATTTGTCAAATTCAATTCAAATGACTTTGAAATTTTTATCCTACCTCATTTGGAGGAGAAAATGTGATTTTGAGGAGAAAATGTGATTTTTCAAAATTTAATTTATTTTATATAATTATTTTTATGCAAAAAAGGGATTTTTCAAAGCAAATTCCTAACTTGACCAAGTTAAATTATCATCCCTTGAAATTTTTATTGGAGGTGGACCTAGACTAAAGAAGCCTTTGAACAAAATTTCATAATTTTTTGAATTACCTGTGATTTATTAGAATTATTTTAATTTATGGGTTATTTATTAAATATAAAATATTTTAGGAAGTGAAAGTTAAGTTTTGTATTTTTGAAAAATCTCCCTAGGGTCAGAGGACTTAGAGGAGCAAATTTTATCATTTATTTATTTTTCTTTGATTTATTAGAGTTATTTTAGTGAAAACTCATTTTTAGCCCTTAAAAAATTATTTTAAGCTTGAAAATTCAATATCTTTATTTAGAAAGTTAGGAAAAATATTCTAATTATTCCTAAGTGATTAGGAAGCAATTTAGAACATTTTTATGAGTTTTATTATCTTTCTGATTTTTAAGAATTTTTAATTATTTTAAATATTTAAAATAGGCTAAAAATCAAGTTTTTTTTTAAATTTAATTTTATTTTTATAAATATCCTTGATCATAGTGAACTTAAAAAACTAAGTCTCATAATTTTTTGAGTTATATTTTATTTTCTTAAAAAATCATTTAAGTGTCAAAAGTGACATTTATCTTTACAAATCAACTTAAGCTGTCAAATGAACTCACTGTCAAATGAACTCAAAATATTTGAAATTTTTATGATGAGTTATATGGATCATAAATCACAGTAGAGATAAAAAATCAAGTCACTTAAATGTTTATATTTGCCAAAATTAATTATCTTAGTGATTTTGTGTTTATAAAATTTAAGAGTATTTTAAATGAATTGACCCATGAAACTATTTTCGAAGGTTTCCCTAGTCATGGTGGACCTTCCAAAATTTTCTTAGGATTTGCTAATTAATATGCTAATTTTCATGATTATTTTAAAAATCAAAGAAAAATAGTAATGCACAATATCATTACTAATGCCACCACCTTCACACAAACACCTCCACACACCACCACCACAAAAAATCAGAGCATATCTCCCTTAATAGAGGCTGCAACATGCCAAACTTTCAGGCCAAGGTGATGTACCAATATGCTTGGAGAATCAAATAATTCAAAACAGTATTTATTTAATAAAAGATAAAATATGCATAAAATAGTCTTAAATTTTATTCCACATTGTTTTCCTCTATTCACTGAGCAAGAGGGTATTTTTATTTTATTTTTTGATTTTTCTACATAAAGTTATAGATTTTCTAAGTTTGGGGGTATTTAAATAAATAGAAAAAGCCATATTTATATATTTAAACCGCACATGCCACCTCAACCTACGACGACTCTGAAGGCATGCATGGCGCGCTTTGGTTAGACGCTGCAGTCCACGTAGCTTGTTGACTCGGCTCGATGTTTATGTTCTGAAGCGCTGTCCGGCTCAATCTCCTCCGTCCATTTGATACACGCTTGATCAAATGACTCCCCGTCATGGTCCCCGATAGAATGGTCCCGTGACCGTCCACACTAAAACCCTAAGATCCCAGCCTAGACTCAACCAAGTAGCTTCAGGTTTGATCTTATGAACTTGTCTAAGTGAGGCGAACACATCCATATGGTAATCATGCAATTAATTTAAGCCTAATCAAATGGAGAATCAAAATAGGCTCGGGAGGGAGATAAGTTTTATACCTTTGCTCTGAGAAGTGAGGCTTCAATCAGAGTGGCTCGACACATTCGTTAGGTTCCAAGGAGGCTAGAGATTGAGTCCCTGATCTTGGTGTAAGGCCTAGGTATGAATTTGACCAATCTCCATTTCAGCTGTTGGTCTAGAGCTATGGTGGAGGCTATTTCAGTGGGTAATTTGATGGGGCTTTAGCTTCTTTCACTATTGTGAAGGTGTAT
>NW_018252894.1:327072-364987 GCF_001263595.1 Phalaenopsis equestris
ACAAGGTTTCAAGCTCAAAATGTTTCAAGCTCAAAATTGAGCTCCGACAGTGGGAATTTATAGGGAAAAATAGTTGGAATGCACTGAGGGGATCTTAGGGAAGCTCCATGAGAAGTTTGAAGAGGCATCTCCAAGAAAATTTTAGCTCACCTCCCATGGTTGTGGGAGATGAGTTTTTACAAAAATGGTCATGGGGTGGCTCTCAGGGCACAAGTTTAGATGCATTGTGGTGCTTAGGTGGAGGGCAGAGGAGCTCTTCAATTTGATTTGGATGAGACGGCCTCTAGGTTTGATTTAGGTGAGGTTCAATGGGGGTGGCTCTCAGTTTTAAGCTTTTGCGGCCACTAGGCTAGCCAGCTGCCCAAGGGGACGTGGCTAGGAGCTCAGGCAACCCAGAGGAATCCATCACAACAATTTAATGCAAATGTGCTTTGATTTGGGAAAGATATCTTAAGCATGTGCATTTTTTGAAATAAGAACCCTTAATTTGGGGGACCTTTGGTCCAGACATTTGGTCCATGGCTTGATTTAGTTGGTTTCATGGTGTTTGGACTGGTCACTAAGTCCAACTAATGGCTGGGGTGGAGTTAGTTTGGTGACTTTAGGGTGGTTAGGTCACATTTAGTTCATGGGTCCAAGTGAGTGCAAATGACCAAAACTCGGGTTTCGGCTAGGTTATCCATGTCAATCAGACCCAAATAAATATTGTATTTGGTGTAGATGATCATAAGGAACAACTTTGGTGAAGGATGGAAGTGGTTTTGAGTTCAATTGAAGGGTCAATTTGAGGGAATTTTGAACCTTATTCAATTTGGTTATGTTGGGCTAGGCTTGGGTCTAGCTTGGGATAGCCTTGGGCTAAGTCCTAATTGATTATTTTAAATTGTCAATAGGGACCTAATGAAGAGTTTTCAACATGAATTGGATGCCAATTTGGAGGTTAAGGCAATCAATTGGGTGAAATTTGGGGACTTAGCCAATTTGGGGGTCAATTTGGGAATTTTGGATTTAGGCGAAAATCAAAGGGATATGAGGCTTTAACAAGGTCAATTGATGGTTGATTTTGATGTATAAGGATGTTATCAAGATTTTGCAACATTAGCAACATTAATTTGACTAGGCTATGGGTTCAATTTGGTGAGATTAGGTCATATGGTCAATATTTGGGCTTTAACCTAACTCAAAATTGGGTTCAAATCACAGCTTTATGAGGGAATATTACAATTGAGCTTGGAGTTCATTTAATTTGATCATATAAAAAGTTAATTTGAGTTTAGGATTGAAATTAAGGTCCATTGAGGTCAAGTTGATGGGCATTTGAATTGAATTTGGGGAATTTGGGTCTTTAAAGGCAAATTTGGGGGTTTTGGTTAAAGTTGGTCAAATTGGCGAAATTGGGTCATGTGGTAGTTGAGAGAAATGCAATTGGGAATATTAAGGATATATTGAGATTTTCTGGGAATTTTTGGAATTTTTGGAATTTTTGGTCCAAGAGGGGTATTTGGTAATTTGGAGTTGTTTTAGGGGTAAAAGGCCAAGATGGGTATTTTGGTAGAGTTGAGGTACCAATCATCACCAACAAGCCATGGACCAATGGAATCCCCATTTTGGGTCCTCTACATAGTGGTCTTAGCCAAACCATAGCCCTTAGGCTAGTAGGTTTAGGGGACCATCTACATAAGTGTCCTAAAAGATCAAGGGATCTAGGGTAGAAATTTGAGTTTAGGGTTGTGAGTGAATGTAGGTGTATATGAGTGTCGATGAGTGTAGTGAGTGCCTTAGCTCTAGACCAACACCCAGGGTTAACCTTAAAGTAGTTCAACAGTCCTAAGGGTGACTCATCTTGAGTTTCCCCCGTAGTGATCCCACCTACTAAATGCACTAAATGCTAGAGGTTGAGACTAACAGGTGGCACTTCAAGTTGAGTAAAGAAGAGGGTATAATTTCTAATGTTGAGGGTTCCATGTCTAGTTTTTTAAGAATTGCCAATAGGAAAAATTCTATGGCTAGACCTTAGGCTACTAAAATGGAAAAAAACTAAACTTCAACCAAAAATGTGGTCAACAGTATCGTTAGCAAGTAATATAGGACTTTTTTATTAAGACCTAAATATTGAACCCACACGGAATTTATACAATATGCACTTTTAGAAAACTATCTATTTTTAGAAAGATAATTACTTAAGCTGAATATATTTTAAAGTAATAAAAATTCAAATATTTTTAGTATTTTTGATATTTTTTATATTTTGACAAAACAGTAACAACTTAAAATGATAACTAGAGTTTTCTAGATGAAAAGCACTTAATAAAAAAAATAACTTTCTTCTTATCATGAATCAGTAATAAGTATAGAAATTCTATTGTGGAAGTATGCAAATTGTGTTGTGCCAAATAAGAGCAATAATATTCTTTATCCTGTTGCTATAAAGAGCATTGGCAAATTTAAAGTTTGAATAGTTCTGAAGACCAGCTAGGCAGAGAAGATACTAGGTCTCACTCTAGAGTTTCCTTGATTTCCTCCACCTGGGGGCTAACATCTCATATCAGAACCTAAAACAATAAACCAAGTTGAGGGCTTTAACCTGTCCCTTTAAAATCCTCTAACTCTACACCCTTCAATGAATATATCCCTATTTATTTGCACTCAATCATATGAACTACATTCTCATTCATACAACCTCATATGATTCTTTCCAATTGTTGACTCAGATAATAACAGCCCAGTTCTTACATGTTCTCACAGCAAAGTTTAACATTTGGATTGGCCAAATCAAAAAGTAAATAAAGTGCATGGATTTAAATCATCACAACTTCTTCCAACATTAAAGATCAATACTCTCAACAATTTCCATCCTAAACTTAATTACTTATCATTTTAAGAAGAAAGATAAAGAAAATACTCAAAATCCATGAAGAAAATAAAACCACACTTTAGTTTAAAAGTAGAAATCATTGTCTCAATTAAAACCAAAAGTAGTCTCAAAGCAAAAAGATAGAAACATATCTCAAGTTCTCCACCAAACTCTTAAAGTTCCTTTGAATCTCTTCTCTTTACAATCACTCAAAATAAAATAACAAAAAGGATAAGATAAAAGTAAAAGTTGTGCCTGAAAATCTCTCCAACTAACTCCCCAAATGAGAACTTTCAAAACTTTCCAAGTATTTTCAACACCCTTTTCAAAGTCCTCTCTTCTTTCTTTTATATTTTATCAAGAGGTACCTTGGAAACTCTTTAAATTGTTTCTCAATTTGATGTATTACCCAAAGAGATGCATCCTTTCGTGATAATTTTCATCCATGGTGGTTATAACCACCTCTTAAGCCAATGGGTGCCTCAAAAACCTCTTCAAAATTCGCAAAAAACTACTTTACTTTTCTAGTAACTGCCACTGGTGCTTAAGCGTGGGACCTCTGGCGCTTAGGCGCGACCTTCTCTATTTAATCGGCGCTTAAGCACCAGATCTGGCGCTTTGGGGCCAAAACTCATTTGCACATTTTTCACATTTTTACTCCAAATTTGATCCTTTTTCACTCCTTTAAGAATTTTTCACCTATTTATTTGTATCTGCAAGAGAAACACAAAAATACCTTCCATTAAAGAGCAATATCTCAAAAAAAAGGTATAAAAATGTGTCTAAAAACACTATATATTTTATGTGTTTCAGTAGTATAGCCCAAACCCAAGTCTTGGTCATTTGCACCCACTTGGACCCATGCACCAAAATTGACCTAGACATGTCAAATTGGTTAAGGCAAGACCACCACAACAAAATCTAGGACCCTATTGACCACGCCAAACCCCATGGAACCACCCAAATTAGCCAAGGACCAATGAATCTCCAAATTAAAGGATTTTTGTCCATATTTTCTTAAGACAAAGATATTTTTGAAAAAACTAAACACAAACACAATTAATTGCTGTGACATATTCCCCTAGCTCACCTAACCTCCTAGCCACCTCCCCTGGCTTGGTCGGCCGCCCAAGTGGCCAAAAAATGTCCAAACCGAGAGCCACCCCTATGGTATCAAACCCACTTCAAACCTAGAGGCCACCTGATCCAAATTAAATGTTAGAGCCCCTTTGACCTCCACCTAAGCATCACTTTTCACCCCCCAATTCGCCATGACAGCCACCCAAAAGACCATTTTATAAAAAGCTCACCTCCACGGCCATAGAGAGGGTGCTAAAAAATTTTTTGGAGAGAGCCTTACAAATTATTCCTAGAGCCTCTTTGAGACCTCCTCAGTGCAACCCAACAACCACATTACCCTGAATCCCCTTACCGGAGTTCAATTTTGGAGCTCAAAACCATGTCGGAGACAGGACAGAGCTCTCTACACTTCTACACTCCAGTAAAATCAAATTAAACTTACCCACAGCTTCACTATAGTGAAATAAGAAGAAGCCCCATGAAATTCCCCTCATACAAGGCCCCTAGCATAGCTCTAGGCCAACACCTAAAATCGAGCTTAGTTGAATTCATACTTAGGATTTTCATCACAACAAGAGGCTTAATCCCTAGCCTCCTTGGACCTCCACGAATGTGCCGAGCACCTCTGATCAAAGCTTTCCTTCTCAGAGCAAAGGTATTGAACTTCTCCTCCTCCCGAGCCTATTTTGATTCTCCATTTTATTATGCTTAATTTAACTACATGATTACCATATGGATGTGTTTGTCACACTTAGACGAGCATTTAGAAACAAACCACACTTAATTTGGTTAAAAAATAAGTGAGATATTAAGCTTTAAAAATGGATGGTTCTTGGGCTAAGGCATTCGGGAAGATGACGGGGAGCCATCTAACCTCGCGTTTATCTCATCAACGGATGAGATCTAGCCGGGCAGCGCCTTCATACATGAACCGCGGACCTAGTCAGCGCTGAGGTGGATGGCGGCGTCGAATAGGAGGGCGTCGAGTGAACTTTTGGAGCCGCCTAAAATCTATCTAATGCCACGTGTTTAAATAAATAAATAGGGTATTTTCTGATTTAAATAAATTGCCCTAACTTCAAAAATCCATATCTTTGTGTAAAAAAATTGCAAAAATAAAATAAAAGGACCCACTTGCTCAATGAATAGAGGAGAATAATGTGGATAATTTGAAGTTTGTCTGATGCGTAATTCATTTTTAATTAATTAAATTTAATTTTGAGTCTCTTAATTCTCCATGCATGTAGACATCTCACCATGACTTGAAATTTTGGCATGTTGTTGCCTCTATCTTAGGAAACATCGTCTAATTTTTCCAAAGTCAGAGGATACCTCTAGATAAAGATCCATATTTTCCACGTTTAAGCCTTTTATTTGCATAAAATAATCATGATAATTAGCATGTTGATTAGAAAATTCCAAGAAGTTTTTGGAAGGTTTGCAATGACCAGAGAACCCTTTGAAAAAATTTTATGGGTTAAGTCATTAAGAACACACTTAATTTCCACCAAACCTAAAACATAAAAGAAAATTAATTTTGGGAAATACATACAACTAAATCACTTAAGTTTTAATCTCTACTATCACTTAAAGTTTAGAGAACTTCCCATAAAAATTTCAAAACATTTGGAGCTCATTTAATAACTCAATTGGATTTTTCAAGTGAAATGCTATTTTTAACACTAAAATGATTTTTAATAATTAAAATATAACTCAAAGAATTATAAAAATTAATTTTTAGAGTTCTCTCTGAATAGAAGATTTTTTTAAAAATAAATTTGAAATTAAAATAAAAATTCAATTTTTAAGCCTATTTTTAATAATTAATCAATTAAAAAATGATAAAATCACAAAAATAATAAAATTCATGAAAATGTTCTAAATTTTTTCCTAAGAACTTATGAACAATTGGAATATTTTTCCTAAATTTCTTAGTGAAGGTATTGAATTTTAATGCTTAAAATAATTTTTAAAGGCTAAAAATAGATTTTCACTAAAATAATTCTAACAATTCAAAGAAAAATTAGAAAAATATGAAATTTATTTCTCTAGGTTTCTTGACATTAGAAAGGTTTAATAAAAATATAAAACTTTACTTTTCCAATTCAAAATTATTTGTGCTTAATAAATACTCTAGACTTTATAATAATTCTTAAAATTCAAATGTAATTCAATAAATCATGAAATTTGTCCCCAATGCTTGTTTGGTCCAATTCTACCTCCAATAAAAATTTCAAGGAATTAGGTTTTGCCTTGGCCAAGTTATTGAATTTTCTTTAAAAAATCCTAATTTTGCATTAAAATAAATATGTAAATTAAATTAAATTTTAAAAAATCACATCTTCTCCTCTAATGTCTTAATTAACCCATGAGTGAGGTGAGATGAAAATTCCAAATTCATTTGAATTAAATTTAACAAATTATGAAGTGATAGAGCCTTAGGGGAAAAAATGTACTTTTGGAAATTTAGCCTTCATTAACATTTAGGCTTAATTCAAGAAAGGGGAATGGGTAACCTTCGATCCTAATCAACATATTTGAATGATTGAAACACAAGGGAGTAGTTGGTAGAAACCAATCTCACCTTTTTAATTAAAATGATAAATTTGTAATTTCCTAAAATTATTAAAATTTGAAAGTTTAGTCAATTAAATGATCCTAGACTTAGGGGTATAGTTTTGGGTGTTAATAACTCACTTGGAGTTAGTAACTCCCCAATTTAATACCCCTATTTAATGCTCAAATTACTTTCAAAACTTTTGATAATGAATCATCATCACTTAAAAATTCAATCCTTTCAAAAATATATATAACTAAGACATCTACCAAATCTTAAGGGCTTAGCAGTGACCTAAACTAAATCAAATTTGATTAAATAGGGATTAGAAAAGTAAACATAACTAAAAAATTGAACACCTTTAAAACACTACAGACCCAAATTAAAAAGTTGGCTAAGTGCCTTGATAACATTAACTTGCCCCTTTGAGGGTCTTCACCCACATAATTCTCAAATTAAATCATAAGTGATAATTATCATACTCTTAGGGATAATTGAAACATCAAGGTTCACTGAGCATTAAAGGTATTTACAGGATGGGTTATTAAGCAACATAATAAGTTTAAAAAGAGCTCGAGGCTTTTCACCAGGTGGTGAGAGGGAAGCATGGACCTGCTTCTTTCTCCAGATCTGTTGGATACCTTGAAGATCTACTAAACTTAAAACGCTTTGCTTAACAAAATCATCCTTAACCAAACTAATATGGACCCACCAAGATATGATCTAGGTTTTGGTAGGTCACTAAAACCTTACTATTTTGCTTTACATAAAATGCTCTAACATGCATTTTGAGTTTCAGGTGGTGGAATGAGAAGACTCACCGCGTACGCTTTTATAGTTTACAACATGGACTTTTCTTAAGCTTTCCACACTATGCTTACTTCCCTGTATGTATGAACAAAACACAAATTTGCATGCTAAACAACGATGTCACCCTGCATGAAAACCAAAACTGCTAGGATAGCCAGAAAACTAAAATCAAAACCAGAATCAAAAATAAAATCACCTCCACAGCATTCAAAATATGAGACAATTCAAAATCAAATCACAAACATCACACAAAACTACAACTACAACTAAATTAAGATGTTTCCATCGGATGATCGGGAATCCCTTGGAGGAGGTAACCACTATTGCTAACGAGGCTTCCCACGATCTAAATGAATGTATGGAACTAATTAAATTGAGTTTAGTAAATTCATTTAGACTAAGTGAATCCAATATAAAGTAGCGGTGTCAAAATGAGGGAACCGTAGGATCCTAACCGGTGTCGCTTTAATCAACTTTAACATCCCCCAAAAATTTAAAGAACTACAATCATAGGGACACTTGATTTGACATCATAACTGGACACCTTAGAAAACTTAAACTCATCGCAGTAAGGAGCTTGGAGATATTATGGTGGGTAGCACGGTCATCTTCAACAGCAAAACATGTCTACCCCAGCTAAACCATTTCCTTTCTTAGAATTAAACAACAAAGCCATAGTATTTTGAGGTTGTTTGCTTATGCAACGTAAATCCTCACCTCATCTTTAGGCCTTTGTACAACCATATTGTATAATATAAGCCCCAAATTTGTCTTAGGATTCTGAGGTTGTCGTCCGTCATGACCTAAATTCTCACATCTTCTAGGCTATTTGTATGATTGTTTCACAAAGATGTAAGCCCTAACAAATAAAATTGGCAGGATAAAACACCTAAATAATTTCTCCTCAAAACCAAAGCCAAAAAATAAGATAGACTAGGAATTCACTGAGGCTTTCCTCTAGATCTCCATTCCCTAGTTCTTCCTTCTTTGGATTCTACAACAAAATATCCCAAATTTGAGCCAATCCCATTTCACACCTCTTTGTCCGATCTCGTTGAAAAGTCTTATCCTTTTGAAATCATTAAAGATATTTTTTCCTAATTTTTAACGAGAGTTTTCTTAGATGACTTCGAGCAATCAGGATGTAATTAACTATAGGGGCTTGCACTTATAGGAAGCTCGTTCAAATCCAGCTTAATATAAACCCTATTTAGTTCTTCATATTAAATAGGGGAAATTGTTGGAAAATGAAATGGTTTCGCAGACCAAACTTATGTCATATATTTATTAGTTTATTTGATCGAGCCTCATCCTCAAGTCTTATGTTTATCCCTTGGGATAGATACAAGGTTTAAGGTATAGCACTCTTTCATTTAAACTATGAAAAATATGGGGTCAGTTTGATTTCATATTTTTCTAAACATTAAAATGTCCTTTTGAAGCGAGCAATGGGATTTTTATTCTGGTGACCGACAGCTTCTTAAGGGCAACTACTTCAACCAAAATAGTGCTGACAAATCTCTTCTACTCGAGTATTTGGTGTGTTCAATCCTTGATTCAAAAATCCCCTTTCTTTGATTAACCTCTTCTTCTCGATCATGTAATTTTTGGGCATTGAAACTGACAAACTTTCTCCGATTGAAAATTCCAAATCCTGCACTATTTTTGGAGTGGAAATCCATTAGATTTGAAATCTAGTGGTTTTTCCCTTGTTTTCCCTCTTAAAATTTACTTAGGATTCAGTTTACAAGAGTTTTAAGGAGAGAAACCTCCAAATACCACCAAAACCCCCGTTTGAAATAATTTAGCCATTTTCGTCACCGCGGTGCATCCTACGCTAGCTCTCTGGAAATTGGCGCATCATGCACTAGTTCCAAAAACAGCAATATTTCAATTTGGATCCAATAAATTCTAAATTTTTTCATAAAATTAGGTAAATAAAGATGTTTATAAATGTTTTTGTAAATACACAGACTATATAAAGATCTAAACGTAAATTTAAGTAAAATATTTTAAACACAACAAACTCAAATGCAAACTAAACAACGATACATATGTGTTGCCTCCCACAATACGCTTGGTTTAATGTCATCAGCCCGACATTCCCAGTCTTATTCCGGGTGACCCAATTTTACAGTTTCTTTAAAAGCTGGCCTTTGACCATCAAAATATGGTTTCAATCTGTGCCCATTTATTTTAAATATTCTTCTAGTCTTGGGGTCTTCAACATTAACTGCTCCATAGGGATAGACTTTTCTAACTCTGAAAGACCCTTTCCTCCTAGACTTCAATTTTCAAGTAAATAATTTTAATCTTATATTTTCTAATAAAACTTCCTGTCTAGGTTCAAATTCTCTTCTTATTATCTTCTGATCATGCCATTATTTTATCTTTTTCTTAGAAATCCTCGCATTATCGTAAGATTCATTCATAATTTCTCCAAGCACATTCAATTGCAGAAATTTTTTCTCACCAGGTTCTTTCAATTTAAAATTTAATTCTTTTGTAGCTCAATAAGCTTTATGCTCTAATTCAACTGGCAAGTGCCAAGTCTGCCCAAGAATTAATTTATATGGAGACATTCCTATAGTTATCTTCTAAGCTGTTCTATATGCCCATATTGCAGTATCTAATCTAATAGACCAGTCCATTTTATTAGGATTAACACTCTTTTCCAAAATTCTCTTAATTTCACAATTAGATACTTCCACTAAAACACTAGTCTGAGATGATAAGCTGTTGCAATTTTATGTATTATATTATGTTTTTTCACCAATTTTGCAATTGTTGCATACCTAGAATGAGACCCTCCATCGGTAATGATTACTCTCGGCACTCCATATATTATGAAAATATTTTTAATTAAAAATTTTGAAACACTCCGAGCATCACATCTAGGTAAAGTGATTGCTTCAATCCATTTTGAAACATAATCGACAACATTCAATATATATATAGATTTCCAAATGAAGCTATAAATGGTCCCATAAAATCTAATCACCATCCATCAAAAATTTTAATTTTCAAATTAAAATTTAGAGTCATTTTATTTCATTTTGAAATATTACCTGCTCTCTGACATTGATCACATTTTCTTATGCATATATTAACATCTTTAAATATAGTAGGCCAATAAAACCCATATTAGAAAATTTTATAAATAGTTCTATCATTTCCAAAATGACTTTCACAATCAGAATCATGACATTTTTGAATAATTTCTTGAGTTTCTTTATAAGGCACACATCGCCTCATTACTAAATCATTACATTGTTTATACAAATATGGATCATCCCAAAAATAAGATTTTGCATCATGAATGAATTTATTTTCCTACTATTTTGTTAGTTTATATGGTAAAATACCACTAACAATATAATTTACAATAACAACATACCAAGGTATTTTCCATCCTTTGATAGAATGAAGCTGTTCATCAGGAGAAGTTTCATTAATTTCTTTTTCCAAATCAAGTATTTCTTTCTGTTCTAGCATAAATAGATGCTTTACAATTTGATTATTACTCCCTTTTCTATCTACTATTATAAACTCAAACTCTTGCTTAAGAAGTACCCATCTAATTACTCTTGGTTTAACATACTTCTTTTGCATCAAATAGTTAATAGCCGAATGTTCAGTATGCACAACACATTTAGCTCCAATCAGATATGATCTAAACTTATCAAAAAACCTACACAATGGCTAATAACTCTCTTTTAGTGGTGGTGTAATTAATGTGAGCATCATTAAGAGTCTTACTAGCATAGTATATGACTTTAAGAATCTTATCATATCTCTCCCCTAAAACAACTCCAATATCATAATTGCTAGTATCATACATTAATTCAAAAGGTTTCTCTCAATCAGGTGAACCAATTATAAGAGCAGAAGAGCAGTGATCAATTTTTCCCTTAAAGATTCAAAGGTTTTAAGGCAATCTTGAGTGAAGTATAATTTTATATCTTTTTATAGAAGTTGGCAAAAAGATTTATTAATTTTTTAAACTCTTTAATGTATCTCCTATAAAATCCAGCATGTCCTAAAGAGCTCCTAACTCCTCTTACTGTAATAGGTTGAGGTAAGTATGATATAACCTGTATTTTTGTAGGATATACTTCCGTGCCATTTTTTAAAATTTTATGTCCAAGCACAATTCCACCTGCAACCATGAATTGACATTTCTCCCAGTTCAATACAAGATTAGTCTTTTCCCAACATTACAAAACTTTCTCTAAATGATTTAAACATATTTAAAATGAAGTTCCAAATATATGAAAATTTTCCATAAAGACTTCAATCCCTTTTTAAATCAAATCACTGAAATGACATCATACATCTTTGAAATGTTGCAGGTACATTACATAATCCAAATGCCATTCGCCTAAAACCAAACATTCCATAAGGACTAGTAAATGTTGTTATCTCTTTATCCTCTGGAGCTATAAGTATTTGATGATATTCAGTAAATCGCTTAAGAAAACAAAAATATCTGTGCCTAGCGAGCCTATCCAACATCTGGTCCAAAATGGGTAAATGAAAATGATCTTTCATGGTGGCAGAATCTTTCCCGGATTTCATAAATTGATTCCCCTTCAAAATGACAAAAAGATGTCATATCATTTCTAAGCTTAGCATATTTTGAAGGTGGGAAATATTTTGATAAGAATTTTTGTTACAAATCTCCCCATCTTCTGATAGATCCAGACGCTAATGAGTTTAACCACATCTTAGCTTTATCCCTTAGTGAAAAAGGAAACAGACTAAGCTTGATAGCATCATTTGACAATCCTTCACATTTAAATGTAGCACACAATTTTAGAAAATTAGCAAGGTGTAAATTTGGATCTTCTGGATCTTCAGTTGTTTGGATCTTCAGTTGGTGTTCCTCCAAACTAATTATTTTGTACCCTTTGGATAATAGTGGGTTTAAGTTCAAATGAATTGGCAACTACAATGGGATTTTGTTATTACAAACCATTTTGATAAATTGATCTATTTCTCTTGGTTGTTTTCAAAATTTTCTAATAGTTCTCTCTAACTCGGAATCTTAAGGTGCTAAATTTTCAGATCTTACACTACACCTAAACAAATAAAGCAAGTAATTAAAAATAAGCAATCACAATTAAATAAGAAAATGTTCAAAACTAAGCTACAAACACTCTTTATTTATTTTTTTAATATGTTTTTTTTTTATTTTTAAGATAAATAAAATAACTTAATAAACTACTTTATGTTATTTCCCTGGCAACGACACCAAAAACTTGATGCGGTCATATGTAGTGTGTAAATTTTGTAATTACTTTTCAATATTAAAAAATACACACGACAGATATAACAATAAATATGCATTATAATCCCAACTAAAATACCATTTATGAAAATAACTTATCTTTAAAACTCTTTTTAAACCACTAAATCTCCTGTAAAATTGACACAAGTACACATATCACTCAAGTAATAAACTGTGCTAAATGAGTCTTAGATATCGATCTCGTTGTGAAGTTTGAAAAACCTATAAGTAAATTCATAAGATTATTTTATAACTTAAAAATTCAAAAAAAAAGTAAAATGTGAAGCTTAAGTATTAACTACTAAAGTGAATGCTATATAAAATGCAGTTGAAAGAACAAAGTTAAATAACTTAAAACTAAACTTTCAAAATTAAAATTATAAAAAGGAAACAAAGTTTTTGTTGATGGAGAATTCAAATTTAAGAAAGCATCCTTCACATTTACAATGAGTATATTGATTGTGAAGAAATTAAAAAATCCTATCCTTTACCCTCTTTCGAGTGCTATGAAGAAAATTGACTAATTAAGAGTTTGATCCCTAATTCTGTGGTTAGGTTGGGAGGATACTAGCTGCCACTCAAGAGATCCCACTACTCCCTCCTTTAAGGGCTAACAATCTCGCATCAGTTTCCAATCAACTGGACAAAATTGAGAATTTTAATTTGTCACCTTAAGATCTCTAATTCTACATCCAACAAAGTATATTTCCCTAATTATTTACACTCAATTTTGTGGATGACATACCTTTGCATGAAATCAAATGTGACTCTCCCCCTTTTGTAGAAATCACAGCCCTTTTCAGGACATATGTTTCTCAACATGTTTTAACATTTTAATTGGCCAGATCGAAAAATAAATGAAGATTGGATTTCAAATGGATTTCAAAACATCAAAAAATAAATCATAAAAAATAAAATCAATTCTTCAGGTTTCAAATAATTTCTAAACCCAAAGGGAACAATTGGAAATTTTTCAAGAATACTCATAATTCATGAAAAGGATATGAAAAAACACGGATTTCATTTATAAAAGAAATTTTACAAAATAAAATAAATAAAAGACACAACTTATCTCATAGTCCTTCCCAAACAAATCCCTAGAAGTTCTCTCCAAGCCTTTCTCTCTTTACAAACACACTCAACTCTCTCTTAGTAGTGTAATGAAGAAGAAAACTCTCATCTTCTCTCTCCTCTTACAACTCTAGAAGAAAAGCTACTCTCCTTGCCATTAAACTCTTCTAAATTCAAAAGATGTGTCATTTGATCCAAGAGACATATCTATTCATAAAAGACCTTCTAAAGTGTCAAGATGGATTAATTCACTCCGATGGCTGTGTAGAATAAGTGTCCTTTTGAAAATTCACACAAAATTTATCTCGAACCACATTAATCCACAAAAATTCATCTATGGCATGTCATGTACCAAATTTGGAACAACATGTGTCAGCTTTCTGTAAAATAGTGCATTTTGCGCTAGAAATCCAAAATTCACTGTTTTACCTCCAAATTTCGTCATTTTTGATGATATACCTGCAACAAAAACATGAAAATACCCTTCTTTAAAGTGCAATATCACCAAAACATAAGCATAAAATATGTACTTAAAACAGTAAATTATTTTGGTGTATCCATCTTCGTCCCCAATGGCAGAACTCGTAACTGTTCAACTTCAAACCCTAAGATCTCTCTCGATACTGAACCAAATCTCATGGGATTTGTTCCTACACTTTCATCTACTCAATACAAACACACATATATGGTTTTAATGGTATGAAATCAAACTTCTCTTTATAATTGGTGAAACCAAGCTCAAAATTATACCTTTGCTCAGACGGTGAGGCCTCGAATGGGTGCTTATGAAAGCTTTAGAGGAGTACAGTAAACCTCTTGAATGTGTTTTTTTCCTCTATTGAATGGCCCAATTATAAATTTGGTGAAAAGGTTGAGCAGCCTTGGTCTAGAGGTGGGTTGGAGTGCTCGGGACAGGAGGGTTTTGATGGAAAACTTTTTCATTTAGCTCAGGGAAGCTAAAGAAAGAATTAATTTGAAGTTTGGTGGTTTTTAGATTGAGTGGTAGAAAACCCATGGCTTTTGAAATCAAAATTAAGCTCTCACAAAGGGATTCAGAGGAAGAAAAGGGTGGGATTGAGCTTAGAGGTTCTTGATGTGCCTCTGGAAGCAGTTAGACAGAGTCTCCCCAAGGTAGAATGGTGACCTCTCTTCTTAGCCATTGGAGAGGGAGATTAAATAGAAGGGGAGTTAAGGCTCAATTGGCCAAGCCAGTGGGTGAGTTTTGATGCTTAAGTGGAGCGGAGAAAGAGGAAAGTAATCAATTTGGATGAGCCAGCTTGGATGGGTTAAATGGGTTTGATTTAAAATAAGGTATTTCTCATTTTTAGGGTTTTCTGATGATTAGACTGGTTTGTAGGTCCAAGTGAGGTGGCTAGAGTAGTCAAGGGAGCCAAACGGATGCTAATGATGATTAACCCTTAATGGTTAAGGTTGATGGAATGGGTATTCTGGATTAAGACAAATATAGGAGGAGATCCCCTAAATCTTGGGACCATTGGTCCATGGCTCATGTAGGGTGGGCTGGGTGCATCTAGCCTGGTCACTAGGGTCCAATGAGTGACTGAGGTGGCTTTGGATTGATCAATTTGATTTGGTTTGGTCAACTTTAGATCATGAGTTCATTTTTGGGCATTTTGGCTTGAAGTCAGATTTAGATTAGGCTAGTCATGGCATTGAGCTCAATTTATTGGTTAAATTGGTGTAGATGATTGTTACAAGAAATTTAGAAAAATAATTGAGTGATTTTAAGTTGATTTGGAAGCTCAACTTGATGGATTTTTGCTCATGGACAAGTTTAGTGCATTTGGGTTAGCCTTAGGTTTTGATTAGGGTAAAGCATTGGTAAGACCCAATTGATGGTTCAAATTTGTTCAAGGGATTTCCATGAAGAGTTCTGAATATAAATTGAATAGAAATATTTGGGTTATGAAGTTCAATTTGGTGGAATTTAGAGTTTTGGGCAAAATTTGGGGTTTTGGTCCAAGTTGAGTTTAAGTGAGATTGGGGCTTGACCAAGGGCAATCGAGGGCTCAATTTGATGTGGGGGAGTGTTGTATAGTTTAGTATTCAAATTGGTGGAATTAGATTAGTTTTGGGGTTCAATTTGATGAAATTTTGGCTTAGGGTCAAATTGGGAATTTTGAATTGGGCTTAGGATTAAGGTTTGAAATAAGATCCAATTAAACTTGGATTTAGTTTTAATCATTCTTAGCCGTGATGAATTTGAGTTTAGAATTTAAATTAGGGAAAATTGAGATCATGTTTGTGGACATTGGAGGTGAATCAAGGTAATTGAACCATTAATGGCTATTTGGGGATTTTAATTAAAATTGGTCAAATTGGTCAATTAAAATTGGTCAAATTGGTTTAAAATTGGTCAAATTGGTTAAATTGGGCATAATAGAGTGGTGCAAATTGGTTTTGGGGACATTTTAAATGATTTTGATGATTTTGGGTCAGTTTGGGTCACCAGGGGTATTTTTGTATTTATGGAAAAATTAGGGGTATTTCGATAATTTTAAAAATTTTGGTGTGTTTTGAGCAGTTTGCCTGGTTTTAAATGGTTTGAAATGAGTTTTGAACAAAGTTGGCTAGTTTGGATAATTTTTGGGACTTTGGTCAAAATTAGGGTTTCAAGGGTAGTTTGGTAAATTAGGGTAGGTTTTGGTGGAGGGTAGGTCAAGGGTAGTTTGGTAAATTAGGGTAGGTTTTGGTGGCAGAAGGCTAAATTTGGTATTTTAATAGGATTGGGGTTGCTACCCACACATCCACCTTACTTGAGCCATAAATAATTAGAATTCCCTACTTTGGGTCCTTCATGTGCTAGTCTCAAATAAACCCTAGCCTCGGGCTTGTGGCATAGGGGACCATCTACACGAGTTTCCCAAAAAGTTAAGGGACTAACTAAGAAAATTTGACTAAATCCTGAGGTTGTGAGTGTAAGTGGGGGTATCAAGTGCGTGTGTGCGTGAGATTGACCAAGGCCACACAAGCCAGAGTCCACCATAAGGCCAACAGTCCTATGGGGACTCCCCTTGAGCTCCCCCTTACTGGCCCCACCTACAAAATGTTAGAGGTTAAAACCATTATGTGGAACTTTAAATTGAGAAAATAAAAGTTTAGAGTTTCTAATGGTGAGGATTCCTTTACTATCCTCTAAAAAAAGTCAACAAAAAACTCCTATAGCTAGAATTTAGGCTACTAAGGAGAGAATTAGACATCAACCAAAGGTGAGGTCAATAAAAGGACCCCTAATAGGTGAGGTGCGCCGAGCCGACAAACCGCATGTATTGGAGTTGACCAAAGAGATCAACAAAATGAAGACAACTTTTTGAGTTAGGACACTAAGAACATAATAGAATGCTGTAGAATATTTCTGGTGGGGAGTAAGCAAGGACTCCCACTGGGGAAAAAGGAAGGGGATTCTGGAAATAACTATCAGGAAAACTAACGGTCACGAAAAAGATTCAATTTTAATTCGATGTTTAAAAATTTTAATTTTGAATTCAATTTTGTATAGTTTTGGAGGATAGAATTTTGTATGAGGATACCGAATAAAGATGCAATGCACAACGACTTACATCAAACTCAAGCTGGGACAACACTGCAAGGAATGACAACCAATAAGAAAATTATACCGAGGAGAAAGACTATACCAATTCAGGCAACCGCTAGGGACATTACGTCCGAACTGGCTCTAGTTGAAGAAAGGAAACCAATAAGAACATTATAACAAGGTCCAAGGTGGGAATCAAAATTAAGGTTTGGACCCCGAGAGGAGAATTGTAATTCAGGTATTAGCCTCAAAAAGGAAAGAATATACCAAGTCGCGCAACCACTTAGGACATTACGTCCGAACTGGATCGAGTTGAAGAATGAAAACAGCGAGGGTTATTACAAAAAAATCCAAGGTGGGAATCATAATTTAGGTACTGAACCTGGGAGGAGAACTGAAATTCAGATACTAGCCTTAGGAAGGAAAGACTATACCACTTTGGGCAACTGCTACGGATATTACGTCCGATCTGAGTCTAGTCAAAGAATGGAAATTGCTGCGGGACATTATGCCAAACTTTAAGAAGGGAATCAAAATTCAGGTACTGACCCCAAGAGGAGAACTAGAATTTAGGTACCAGCCTCAAAAATAAAAGTTTATACTAGTTCAGGCAACCGTTAGGGACATTACATATGAACTGGTTTTAGTTCAAGAATGACAAACACTTGCAAAATTACACAAAACTTCAAGGTTGGGATCAAAATTTAGGTACTCAACCCTGGATTATTAAAATTTCAAAATACTCATGAAAAGAGTATGAGAGATTGTAAAGAATTGCTGCGTAGGGAATAAGGCGAAGGACTATCCCGAATGATGAGATTTTTTGAGGAGTGTGGCACTCTGTGGGGATTGTGGCAAATTTATTTAGATAGAGACATTTGTGTTGCGAAAATGGAGAGTGAAAAATTTCAAACTCGAGAGGAATTAATTTATTAAAATTATTTCTTTTCTTGTTGTCTTCATCATCGTTTGATTATCGTGGTATGTTTTTTCAATTTTAATCTCCATTTATAGTTTTTCTTTTCAAAAAAAAATATTATTAAAATTTTATTATCAAACTTTTGTTGTATTGTTCTTTGTTCATTAGAATTTAGAACCAATGTGTGGTTCTGTGGCTCTTTATCTATCGCACATAAAGGGTAATTTGACAAATTTACTAAAATCTGAAAGAAACTTCATTAAATTGCTTCAAATATGTGTTACAGACGGAACACATGCTGAGGCTGTCAAATATAACATGTTGAATATATTTTGAAGCATTAAATGCTGAATACAAATAAAGTACTGAATACGTCCAAAACATTAGATATCATATTTTCCATATAGTGATGTAGTACAAACATTTACAAGAATTATCTACTGTCCATTGTAACTGAGCTCATGATCAAGCTGACCTTCTAAGGCACGCTCCGAGACAAGAATTTCTTTCATGTGCACTTAGAGGTACAACTATCTCATCACTCGTATGGGCATAATTCTTCTAATTATGGGTCTGGACGGAACCCAGGTCGTATCTTGCTATCCTCCATTCTTATTAACGTAACATAAACTCTACGGTGTGACAATCCTAGAATGCAGTGCTTTGCCTAGTTTGCTTTGTTTTCTTTCAAAATTAAAACTAAACTCACTGGTAGCGGAATTTTAGCATATTTTTGAAATTCTTCAAGGCCAATAATATCAGTTTCTTTTCCAAAAAAAAAATTTATTTTGCTCATAAAGGACACTATGCAAAAGGGCCTGACGTAATCTTGTTGATCAATATGTGCAGTCTCCTTCTTCATAGATGTTGATGATGTAGCTGTTTGGGATGCAGTATGTCAAAAGTATGCTCCACCTGACCATTCTCTTAATCATTTATTTTATTGCAGAATACAGAGGATCCACCTCGTCATATCTTTGAATACTCGGGCGGTTTCCTAGCATGTCCTTAATAAAGTTATAGCAGCCCGGACTAAGTTCCTCAAGTCGAACATGCAGTCGAGAATCCTCCTCTCATCACTTTGAGAGAAAATCCCTGTGTATAGTTCCAAACCTTTTAAGATGTTAACAAGTTTCCCTTGAATTTCCTCATAAAAAATCAAATTCTCTTTTCTTGACTTTGAACTTTGCGTTAGGAATACTTCATGGTCTTTGAGGTTGCTCCCCCATTTAAATCTCTATGGGAAACTATGTCTACATCGGCTCTGTATATAGTGGGATGTATGAATCAGAATCCTTGTGCTCGATCTCTCAACACCCTACGTCGGTAGGTGTGTGCTCCTAGAAGGAATAGTAATGCTCAAAGTAGAGGACGTTACATTCTGGGCACTCTACAAATGCCCCTGTTGTTGATACTTATCTTGGAATGTCGTCGTTGCGCATTGGGAAACCCATAAAAAGCTCATCTGGAATCTCTAACGGTGTCGGCTCCGTGAGAAACTCTTACCCATTTTCAGTGATGGGTGGACTGGTAGAGGTTACCCTCGTGCATCGATAACAGATTCCCTCCTCAGGAATCACGGTAAATGTCACCTGTACTTCTTTTATATGCCTTCTCTTCTGATGTAGGAAAACTCTATGCTTACGACAATTAGCATTACAGCATTGTGTCCTTCTAAGCAATGCATCCAACACTCTTTCTTCAGTGCCACTGATCAAGTTTCCTGTCGGTGCGGTGATGATGGACTGTAAATGGTTGGTTCCTTCCATTTGATGTTTTACCTTCTCTAATTTCTTACTCTTCAATGAGGAGTCTTCCTTAGTACTAAATCTCAGTAGTGATGGTAGCCCTTCTGTCTCCTGGTGGCTGACTATGCTCATCAGGGGCCCTCATTGTCTACGTTGACGTGACCGTAGTCCAGGTAAAAGTCCACGATGCCTCCATGGGCTGTTCACTCTTCCTTTATTCTGAGATTCAAGCCATCTTTTGTGGGAAAAAATTAGCTTCAGTTACAATCTTTTTTTGCAAAAGATAGAAAAACACCAGTGCGTTAAAATTCATAATGAATGAGAATAACAACAAATTAGTTATTAAAGAAGTTTCGAATTTATGCAAGTGCAAGTATTTTATTTTCTTAATTTAATTTAATGAAATTTAAAAATTAAAATAAAGGAATCTAAGGTAGGGAAATTCAAATTTTTATTTTATTGAGGTCAATTCTATTACAAAATTTTGAACCCATTCATAGATGCTTGCAAAAAAAATAACCCTAGAACAAGTAAAATTTTCAAAAATTCATTTCAAGCAATATCATGTTGTGTAGTACATATTTAAATATCGGCCATTGATAGGCAACATAGACCTTTCGCCTCAGAAATCCACCCGCTGGTAAGATTCTCCTGAATAGACCTTCTCTATGACAAATGGTCTCTCCTAAAATGGTTTGATATTTCCACCTATCGTGCGGTGTGCAAGAATAGTTCTTCTGAGAATGAGTACAAGATCACCAACTTTGAACGCTCTCAAGTGGACCAACTTGTTAGGAGCTGATATTCCAAAATAATATGTTATTTTAAGTATATATTTTATGTTTATTTTTGGTGATATTATACTTTAAAGAAGAGTGTTTTTATATTTTTGTTGTAAGTATAACAATTTTAGGCATTTGGAGCAAAAGTCGCAAAAAGGACAAAATTTAGAGCCAAACTATAGATGATTTAAATTCTAGCACATGATGTTCCAGATTAGCGCCAGATGAGCATGATTGATACCAGATGCGGCAAAACTCAAAACAGCGTGGTCTTTAGCAAACTGGCGCATGATAAACCAGATTATCGCCAGATGCGCCATTTGACAGAGAGTTGGCGCATGTTGTGCCAAGGATGACTTTTTGCAGATTAAGGTGGTTCGAGACAAATTTTCTTCAAATTTTTAAAGGGAACTAGCTTTAAAAACCCCTTGGAGTAATTCAGTGCATATAGTTACTTTGGAAGGTTCTTTTATGAAGGGATATGTCTCTTGGACCAGTGGATATGTCTTTTTAATTCAAAAGAGTTGACTTTTGGATAGAATTTTGGAGGGAATTTTGAATTCTTTTTGGAGGGAGGCAACCTTTAGTAAAGGAAGACAAAAAGAGGAGTTAGCTGGTGTGAGGTGTGAGGCATGAAGAAGGAGAGTTAAAGAGAGAAAGAGTGAAAGTCAAGGGCTTGGTGATTTTCTTCAAAGATTCTAAGAGGAGTGGGAAGGTGAGAGATTTCTTCTTCATTACACTTCTAAGAGAGAATTAAGAGTGCTTGTAAAGGGAGAAAGGCTTGGAGAGAACTTGTAAGAGTTTGCTTGGAAAGGATTATGAGATAAGTTGTCTTTTATTTCTTTTGTTTTGTAAACTTATTTTTATATATGAAATCCATATTTTATCGTATATTTCTCATGAATTCTGAGTAGTTTTTTTTATCCTTCTCCCTACTTTGAGATATAGTTTTGTGAAGAATTGATTTTGTTTCAGAGGGTTTTAAATGTCAATATATTGTGATGATTTGAAATCCAATCTTCATTTACTTTTTGATCTGGCCAATTGAAATGTTAAAATTTGTTGATAAACATATGTTATGAAAGGGCTATGATTTTGACAACAAGGAGACAATAACATTTGATTTCTTGGGATAGTATTTCATCCATGGAAGTAGGTGCAAATAAATAGGGAAAAATAATTTGTTGGATGCAGAATTGGAGATTTTAAGGTGACAGATTAAAATCCCCAATTTAGTCCAGTTTATTTGAAACTTATGCAAGATTATTAGCCACCAAGGGAGAGAGTAGTGGGATCTTTGGAGTGGCGGCCAGTATCCTCCAAGCTTAACCACAAAATTAGGGGCAAAACTCTGGATTAGACATTGTTCCTTATGCACTCGGAAGAGGATAAAGAATATGATTGCTCTTATTTGGCAAAAAATAGTTTTTATATATATTTTCAAATGATTTTAATTTCTTCACAAACCCTATACTCATTGTAAAGGGGATGGATGCTTTCTTAAATTTGAACCTTCCGTCACAACATCCTAGTTTTAAATTTTGTAAATTCACTTTTGAAAGTTTAGCATTTAGTTTAGATAAATTTGTCTTTCAACTGCATTTTAATTAACATTCACTTGTTAGTATTAAAAATTTGCACTTAACTTTTTGTAGTTTTAAAATAATACTTCACATTATAACCTTAAGAACTTTTTTACAAGCATTTCCAATTTCTCTGTGGGATCGATATCTAGGACACCATTAGAGCTCTTTATTACTTGAGTGATACATATACTTGCCTTATTTTTAAAGGCGATAAGACAGTTTAAAGATTATTAAAAGATAAAAATATTTTTAATTGAAGTTATTTTGTTAGGATTAATTTGCATATTTACTATTGTATCTGTCATCTGTATTTTGTAATATTAATAAATAATTGCAAAACTAACACACTAAATCCACACATACAAGTTTTTGGAGTGTTTGTCAGGGAAGTAACTGAAAGTAGTTGTAAGTTATTTTATAAATTATAGTACTCTTATTTTAAAAACTTAAAAAAAAAACTAAAAAATTAAGAGTGATTGGACTTTATTTTGAATATTTTCTTAGTTAAGTGTGTTTGCTTATTTTAAAAATTACTTGTTGAATTTATTTATGCATAGGGTAAGATTTAAAAATTTAGTACCTTACATTTTTTAGTTAGAAAGAACAATTACAAAAGTTTGAAAACAACAAAATGAGATAGACCATAGTAGCAAAAAGTCTTACAATTTGAGTAATGCTGGAAATGAAAATGAACATCATCTTTTACGAGACTATGATAATCCTACAATATATGAGATTTACTTAAGTATAAAAAACCCTGTTGCAGCTGCCAATTCATTTGAACATAAACATGATATAATCCAAATGGTTCAAAACAATCATTTTGGGGGAACACCAACTGAAGATCCTAATTTTTACCTTGCTAGTTTTCTAGAATTTTTTGTTACATTTAAATATGATGGAGTGTCAAACAATGCCGTCAGACTTAGACTTAGACTTAGACTTTTCCTTAGACTTTTCCTTTTTCACTAAGTGATAAAGATAAGATGTGGTTAAACTTGTTAGCACCTAGATCAATCAGAACATGGGGAGATTTATCAAAAAAAAAATTATCTAAATATTTCCCACCTTAAAAAATCGCTAAGCTTAGAAATGATATTACATCTTTTTGTCAGTTTGAAGGGGAATCAATTTATGAAGCCCGGGAAAGATTCTGCAACCATGAAGGATCATTTTCCTTTACCCTTTTTCGACCAAATGTTGGATAGGCTGGCTGGGCACAGAAATTTTTGGTTTCTAGATGGATTTACCGATTATCATCAAATGCTAATAGCTCTGGAGGATCAGATAAAGCAACATTTACTAGTCCTTATGAAACTATTGCTTTTCAGCAAATGCTCTTTAGATTATGTAATGTGCCTGCAACATTTCAAAGATGTTGATATCGATTTTTAGTGATTTAATTGATAAAAGTGATTGAAGTCTTTATGGATGGTTTTTCTATGTTTGGAAATTCATTTGAAATATGTCTAAATCATTTAGAGAATGTCCTTGAACGATGTAAAAAGACTAATCTCCTATTGAACTGAGAGAAATGTTAATTTATGGTTGTAAGAGGAATTGTGCTTGGGCATAAAATTTCAGAAAATAGCATGGAAGTAGATCCTGCAAAAATTCAGGTTATATCAAACTTACCTCCGCCTACTAATGTAAGTTGAGTTAGGAGCTTTTCAAGTGATATATTAAATTATTTTAAAAAACTACTAAACCTTTATGCCAACTTTTGAAAAGAGATATAAAATTTGATTTCAACCAGGATTGCCTTAAAGCCTTTGAAACATTCATAGAAAAATTGATCACTGCTCTTGTAATTGTTTCATCTGATTGGGAGAAACCTTTTGAATTGATGTGTGATGCTAGTAATTATGCAATAGGAGTCGTATTAGGGCAGAACTATGATAAGAATTTTTAAGTTATATACTTACTAATAAGACTCTTCATGATTCTCAAATTAATTGCACCACCACTGAAAGGGAATTTTTAGCCATTGTGGATGCTTCTGATAAGTTTAGTTCATATCTAATTAGGGTTGAATGTGTTGTCCATACTGACCATTTGGTGATTAAATATTTGATACAAAAGAAGGATGCGGAACTAAGATTAATTAAATGGGTAATTCTGATGCAAGAGTTTGATTTTGTAATAGTCAATAAGAAAGCGATTGCTAATCAAATTGCTGATCATCTATCTAGGCTAGAACAAAAAAAAATACTTGACATGAAAAAAGAAATTATTGAAAGTTTTCCTGATGAACAACTTTATACTATAAAAGGATGGAAAATTCCTTGATATGTTGATATTGTAAGTTATATTGTTAGTGGCATTTTACCCTATTGATTTACAGAACAAAGGGAATAGAATTCATTCTTGATGCAAAGTATTTAGTTTGGGATGAACCCTATTTATATAAATAATGCAAGGATTTATTAATGAGACAATGTGTGCCTGACAAAGAAATGCAGGAAATTATTCAAAAATGTCATGATTCTGAATTTGCAGGATATTTTGGGAATGATAGAACTATTCTTAAAATTTTGCAATCTGGATTTTATTGGCGTACTCTATTTAGAGAAATTAATATATATATAATCATGTGATTGTTGTCAAAGAGTAGGTAATATTTCAAAAAGAGATAAAATGCCTCTAAATTTTAATTTGAAAATTGAGATTTTTGATGCATGAGGATTGGATTTTATGGGACTATTTATAGCATCATTCGGAATTATATATATATATATATTCATTGCAGTGGATTATGTTTCAAAATGGATTGAAGCAATTAATTTAACTTGATGTGATGCTCGGAGTATTTCAAAATTTTTAATAAAAAATATTTTTACAAGATGTAGAATGCCTAGAGTAGTCATTACCGATGGAGGATCTCAGTTTAGAAATACAACAATTACAAGATTGTTAAAAAGTCATAATAAAGAACATAAAATTGCAGCTACTTATTTTTCCCAGATAAGTGGTTTAGTAGAACTATCTATTCATGAAATTAAGAGAATTTAGTAAAAAAGTGTAAATCCTAGTAAAATGCATTGGTCTGTTAGATTAGATACTACATTTTGGGCATATAGGATAGATTATAAGACACCTATAGATATTTCCCCTTATAGATTTATTTTTGGGAAGACTTGTCACTTGCCTGTAGAATTGGAGCATAAAACTTATTGGGCTATTAAGGAATTCAACTTAAATTTAAAAGACGGCGATGAGAAAAGATTATTGCCATTGAATGAGCTTGAAGAAATTAGGAACGAATCTTACGATAAAGCTAGGATTTATAAAGAATGAATGAAATAATGAGATGATTAGAAGATAATGAAAAAAGAACTTAAACTTGGATAGGAAGTTTTATTATACAATACAAGATTGAAATTGTTTCCTGGAAAACTGAAGTCTAGGTGAAAATGGTCATTCAAAATTGTAAAAGTCTAACCTCGTGGAGATGTTATTATTGAAAATCCTAAGACTGGAAAGATTTTTAAAGTAAATGAGCATAGATTGAAACCATTTTTTGATGGTCAAAGACCAATTTTAAAAGAAACTATAATGTTGGGTCGCCCAGAATAAAGACTGGGAATGTCGGGCTAGGGAACATTAAACCAAGCGCTTTCTTGGGGGAAACCCATACATATCATTGTTTATTTTGCTTTTTGAGCCTTTGTTAGAAACATAGAGTCCCTGTCTTTTAAAAAATAATTTAAGAAATATCTTTATTTACCTAATTTTATGGAAGATTTGAGATTTTTTTATTGAAATAAAAAATGACAATTTTTTGAACTGGTGCATGATGCGCCAAATTCTAGAGAGATGGCATATGATGCTCAAGAATCGGTGCATGATGCCCCAAGGCAATTAAAATGACTTCAAACATTTCAAAAGGTTTTTTTTGGATATTTTTTGCGGGTTCTTCTCCTTATAACTCGCAAAAACTGATTGCAAAGTCCATTTTAGGGGGGAAATGAGGCAGGAGTCACAAGATTTCAACTCCAATGGCATCCCACTCTACAAATTCCACTAGATTTGGGATTTCCAATTGGTGAAAGTTCATCAGTATCAATGTGCAGAAGTTGCATGATCATGTTCTACTGAAGAAGAGACTAATCAAAGAAAGGGGTTTGTGAATCGAGGATTCAATACAACGAATACTCGACTTACGAATACTCGAACGAATACTCGACTTGAAGAGATTTTTGTGCGGAGATGTTGGGAAGTGATTTCTTACACTACGACCACTGTAGTTGTCCTTGTGGTGAATGAGTTTTATGTAAGTCTACATGGATAAAACCAAGGAATTATCTATGTGCAAGGTAGGTTTGTGCAATTCACTCCTTCAAGAATAAACGAGATGTTTATGATTGAAAATGTGTCTATCAGCCATTACGTGAATTTTACCACTACAAGAGATAATATGAATGAACTCAATCGTTACCTTACAACTGAAGATGCAAATTGGGAGGCATGACACTTCTTTATTGTATTGAAATTACTACCTACTATAAAAATCAGTAAGGTAACTAAAAAGAGTGATATTTTAAACTACTTTATTCAAACCGAAAAACCTATTGATATTGGAGCAATCATTGTGAAATCAGTTTTGGGTTTGATTGTAAATGGGTCTACAACTGGACTTGGACATCCATCCACTATTTTCTTACTGTGCAGTCACTCAGTCAATCGCAAGTACCTTATGAGAGTTGGGAAAAAGTGCTTCTTTTGTGGAAGCCAATGGATCCAGACGTCTATTGCAACTATATTAGAGTGGGAGATGAAAACGATATGAATGTACTGATGGCTCAGGAATCCCAAATATCATCACTTATTCAACCTTACTTCAGTTGTAATGCACTTTTAAAAAGGATCAAGAAGATAAAAAAGAGGTGTAGAATTCTATGCATGCAATTTGGAATATTTCTGAAATGTTGGATCACTTGGATTAGTGACTTAAAGAAAATTTTAAGCATATTGGTCGTATTGAAGATGGCCTGGTACGTATGTTCAAGAAACATGCTTGGATTCAGGAGGATTAGACTAATGAGTTTCCTTATCGACTCTTCTACAACTTGTATGTGCACTACCAATCTATGGGAGATATCCAGGAGGACGATAGTGAAGAAGAATTTTGAACTTAATCTATGCACAGAACATTTTATTTTGTACTGCTTGTTTTAGTTGTTTGTTATGTTGAATTGGATTTAATTTTATTATTAAACCATATCAATGTTTGTGTTTGGAATTTATATGTTCAGATTTCAGTGTTGGGATATTTTGCTTTGCTTAAAACACTGAAATAGATGTTTGTTAGCTTGATAAATGTTAGTTTGTAATAACACGGATTTTATATATATAAGTGAGATTCGTCTTGTTTGTGAAAAATAGATGTTAAAGTAATGTTTAATTATGTTTATAAGTTTTCATTAGAGTCAATTAGAGGTAGAAGAAAAGCATAATGGAGAAAATTTTCACAGAAAATGAAATCTAAGAAAATTTAGGCGTTGGCGCATGATGCGCCAAATTCCCGAAAATGCCTAATTGCCTAAAAAACCACATGATCATGCAACAAAACTCCATTTTTACTACTTGGGTCCTCCCCTACCTCTAAACCTTGACCTAGGGCTTCACATTGAGTGTGATAGAGCTGTATTGAACTATTGATACACAAAAATAATATATTATTTTAAGTACATATTTTAGGTTTATTATTGATGATATTGCACTATAAAGACAAGTATTTTAATATTTTTGTTGCAGGTATATCTTTTTTAGGTATTTGGAGCAAAAAAGGTAGAAAGGACGAAGTTTGGGGCCAAAACAACAAATTTTGGGATTCTGGCACATGATCTGCCAGATCGGTGCATGAAGCGCCATTTGACAGAGAACCTGTGCATGATGCGCCAGAGATGACTTTTTACAAATTAGGGCAGTTCTAGATGAATTTTGCATGAATTTTCAAATGGACACTTGTTCTACACACCTATTGGTTAAATTCAATGCATCTATACACTTTGGAAGGTTCTTTTATGAAGGGATATGTCTCTTTGATCAAATGACATATCTTTTGAATTCAAAAGAGTTGACTTTTTGAGAGAAATTTTTTAGGGAATTTGGAATTCTTTTCAAAGGAGGCATCCCAAAAATAAGGGATAAGACTTCATAGAGTTGAGAGGTACGAGAAAGGGAGAGAGAGAAAGTTGACGTAGAAGCAAGAGGAGAGAAAATGAGATTTTCTTCTAGTGTTGTAAGAGGAGAGGGAAAGAAAGAGATTTATTCTTCATTACACTTCTAAGGGAGAGATGAGTGGTATTGTAATAAGAGAAAGCCTTGGAGAGAAATTGTTGGGATTTGCTTGGGAAGGATTGCGAGATAAGCTGTCTCTTTTATTTCCTTTATTTTGTAAACTTGTCTTTATATAAGAAATTTGAATTTTTTTGTATCCTTCGCATGAATTTTGAGTAGTCTTCTTTATCCTTCTCCCTACATTGAGATATGGTTTTGTGAAGAAGTGATTTTTTTTTTACAGTTTGAAATGTTAATAATTTTTTATGATTTAAACTCCGATCTTTATTTACTTTTCAATCTGGCCAAATGAAATGTTAAAACTTATTGATAAACTTATGTTCTAAAAAGGGATATGATTTATACAACATAAAGGGAGTTACATTTGATTTCATGGGAGAGTATGTCATCCATGGGATTCGATACAAATAAATAAGCAAATATACTTTATTGGATGCAGAATTGGACATTTTCAGGTGACAAATTATAATCCACAATCTAGTCTAGTAGATTGGAAACTGATGCAAGATTGTTAGCCCTCAAGTTAGAGAGTAGTAGGAGCTCTAAAGTGGCAGCCGGTATCCTCCCAGCCCAGCCCCAGAATTAGGGACCAATTAGGGACCAAACTCTGGATTAGTCAATATTCTTTATAACACTCAAAAAAGGTAAAGAATAGGATTGCTCCTATTTGGAACAAAGCAATTCTTTTTGTATATTTTCAAATGATTTCAATTCCTTCACAATCCATATACTCATTGTAAAGTGGAAGGATTTTTTCTAAAATTTGAACTTTTCGTGAAAACAAAAACTTTATTTAGTTTTCATAATTTTAGTTTTGAAAGTTAGTTCTTAGTTAGTTAACTTTGATTTTCAACTGCATTTTATGAAGCATTTACCTTAGTAGTTAACATTCAAACTTCACACTTTACTTTTGTTTTTGTATTTGTAATCATAAACCAATTTCAAAAACTTAATTAAAAGATTTTCCAACTTCTCTGTGCGAACGATATCTAGGATTCTATTAAAGCCCTTTATTACTTGAGTGATACGTATACTTAATTTGATTTTAATAGGATTTGGCAGTTTATAAAGATCTTTAAAAGATAAATTATTTTCATAAAATGTATTTTTTTGGATTATATTACATTTGTAATTTTGTACTATTGAAAAATATGTGTAAAATTTACACACTAAATCTACACCGCATCAAGTTTTTGGTGGAGTTTAGTTTGAACATTTTCCTTTTAGGTGTGTTTGCTTGTTTTTTATTAATTACTTGCTTTATTTTGTTTATGTGTAGTGAAAGAAAAATTTGAAAATAACAAAAAGTGAAAGATTATTTTAGCAAAATGGCCTGCAATTTAAATAATGTTGGAAATGGAAACGAGCATCATCTGAGTACTTTAAGAGATTATGCTAATCTTACAGCAGATGAAATTCATGTAAGGATAAAAAACCCTGCTATAGATGCTAAATCATTTGAGTTTAAACTTGCTATTATCCAAATGGTAAAAAATAATCAGTTTGGAGGAACAACAATGGAAGATCCTAATTTACACCTTGGTAGTTTTCTAGAATTGTATGCTACATTTAAATAAGATGGTGTGTCAAATGATGCTTTAAGACATAGACTTTTCATTTTTCACTAAGGAATAAAGCTAAGATGCGGTTAAACTCATTAGCACCTACTCATTAGCACCTACTCATTAGCACCTAGATCTATCAGAACATGGGGAGATTTATCACAAAAATTCTTATTTAAAATTTTTGAAACATCAAAAACTGCTAAACTTAGAAATGATATCACATCTTTTTATATGTTTGAAGGGGAATCAATTTATGAAGCCTGAGAAATATTTAAAGATTTCCTTATAAAGTGTCCAGACCATGCGTTGCCAGATTGGTTAATAATTCGACCTTTTTATAATGGGTTCTTAGGATCTTTTAGATCAATAATTGACGTTGCTACTGGTTGATCATTAATGTCAAAGCCAATCGATGAAGCTTTGTTGACCTCACTTTTGGTTGAGGTTTGGTTTTTCCTCTTTAGTAAGCCTAGGGTCTAGCCATAGGACTTTCATATTGACTATTCCCAGAAAACTAGAAAAGCAATCCTCACCATTAAAAATTCTAAACTCTTCCTTCCTCAACTTGAAGTTCCACATATTGTTCCTATAGTCTAGCACTTAATAGGTGGGGTTAGTATGGAGGATCTCAAGGAGAGTCCCCATAGGACTGCTTTACCTTAGGGCTGATCTTGGGTGTTGGTCTGAAGCTAGTTCACTAACTTACAGTCACTATCACCTATATTCACTTGCAACCCTAAACCTAGAAGTATTGACTTTGATCCTTTGATCTTGTGAGACACTCAGGTAGATGGTTTCCTAGACCCACTAGCCTTAGGAAAGGGTTTAACTAGGACTAGCACATAGAGGACCCAAATGGGGATTTCATTGGTCCATAACTCATATAAAGTAGTTGGCACCCCAATTCTACTAAAATAACCAACTTGGTCTTTTGCCCCGAATCCACCCAAATTACCTGAATAACCACACACCCTAAATTTGGCCAAAATTCCCAATGTCACCCAAAATACCCAAATTTGTTCAAAAACCATTTCAAAAAACCCAAATTACCAAAAACTACCCAAAATTTCTAAAATCACTAAAATACCCTCAAATTGACAAAATTACAAAAATACCCTTTGTGGACCAAACTTTCCCTAAACATCCACAATCAGTTCAAATGTCCTCAAATTCAATTTGGACCCTTCAATTGAATCCTCAAATTCACTTCAATTTGGGGAGTATTAGGGCCAATTTGACCATTTGAACTAAAACCCCGAAATTGTCTTCAAAGGCCAAATTTCCTCAAATTCACTTCAAATGTCCATCAATTTGGCCCTAATACTCCCCAAGTTTAATTCTAAATTCAAATTCATCTTCTATATGATGAATTCAGGCCAAATCCAAGCCTAATTAACCCATGCTTTGAGCTCAATTCTAATCCAAAACAAAACCCCCAATTTGACCCCATTACTTCATGTCACCTAATTGAACCATATGATCAACTCAATTGCCCCAATTTGAATCCCAAATTCTTCCTAACAACCCTACACATCAAATTGGACCCTCAATTAACCTTGGTCAAGCCTCAATTTCACTAAATTTTAACCCAAATCTAATATCCCCAATTTTGCCCCAAAATGGCTGTCTCCAAATTCCACAAAATTGAATGCCCTAACTCCAAAATTGACACTTGATTGAAGTTGAGAACTCTTTATGACATTCATATGGATCATTTTCAACCATCAATTTCAACTTAGCCCAACCTAAACCTAAGTGTAACCCAACACCCCTAGATGGATTAAATGCCCAAAATTCTCCAAAATTAACCTCCAAACCAATTCAAACTCACTCCAAATAGTTTATAAACTTCTTGTGACAATCATCTATACAATATTGATCAATCAATTAAGCTCAATGTCATGGCTAGCCTAATCCAAAGAAAAATAAACTTCTAGTCATTTTTTGACCAAAATTGAACCCATGCACCAAATTTGACTTAGCCATGCTAAAGTAGCGAAATTGATGTCACCACAGTCACTAAACACACCCTATTGACCAGGTTAAATCTACTTAAACCACTCAAGTGAGCTATGGACCAAGGGTCCCCTAATTTGAGAGATTTTATCCCATTTTTGGGCCTTAACCAAAATATCTCCTCCGTCATCAATTGTCATTGAGGGTTAACCATAATTAACCCACTCCCTAGCTCACTTGACAACCTGACCACCACCCCTGGCCTTGCTAGCCAGCCTACTAACCAGAAAACTCTAAAACCAAGAGCCTCCACCAATAAATTAAACTAAATTTCATCCTTAGAGGCCTGCTCATTTTAATGGCTCCTTAGAGCTCTTCAGCCCATCCATGGCCAAAGAGAAGAGAGTTCCAATTCCTTGAGGAAACTTTATCAAAATCTCACCAGAGAGTCTCCAAGCACCCTAAGCTTAATCCAACCATCTTCCCCCTCTGATTCCCACTGTGACAGCCCAATTTTGAGCTCAGACTTTCAGCTCAAACTAGGACAACCCTCCACAGTTCAGCAAACTCAAATTAATTATGCACACACCATCCTTAGAGCAAGAGGAATTGATTCCCCATCAAAGCTCCCTCTGAAACAACCTCTAGGATAGATCTAGACCAACACTTGAAATTCAAGTAGATCAAAATCATATCTAGACAATTCACCAGGGCTTGAGACGTCATCCGGAGGATCGTTGGACGAAGCTACCATAACCATTTGATTGAGGCCTCCTCTCTCTGCCAAGAGTTTTAAGCTCTAACCTCAGCCCGAACCTATTTTGATTCTCTATACTTATTTATTGTGTTTCATACCGTATAAACCGTACAGATTTGTTCGTCGTGAGTAGATGAAGGTTTTTAAACAAACCCCATGTGATTTTGTTGATTCAATTTAAAGATCTTAAGGTTTTAATGTGAATGGTTCTCTTGTAGGTCACTTGGGAATGATGAACGAATGTCGTCCAATCGCGTGTTTATCCATAGGACTGTCTTGATGAAGCTAAACGAAGATATGGTCCATAAAGCATGGTCTGTGTGGTAGATATGTGCCTGGCAGCATCAAATGGCGGAGCACCTCGTGTTCTTTCGGAGCTGCCTAGGATCAAGTCAGCGTCGCGTTGGATAAGTAGTAAAATAGGGGTTTTTTAATTAATTTAAAAACCTGAACTTCAAAAATCCATATCTTTCTCTAGAAAAATCATAGAAATAAAATAAAAATACCCTCTTACTTACTGAACAGAGGAAAATAATGTGGAGTAAAAATAAAAATTATTGTCTTATTCCCTAATTTTTAATGATCTAAATACCCTCTAGAGTATTTTAGTTCATTATGATCAAACATTGCTGATCATGGCTTGAAATTTTGAGGGTTTGTTCCTCATGGTAGAAATATGTCCTCTGATTTTTCCAAGGTTAGAGGGCATCTCTATGCTTCTAACCCAAATTTTTAAGCTAGGGAGGCTATTTTGGCTTATTTTAATTATATAAATTTATATATCATTTGGGAAATTAAGGGAATAATTTTAGTTGGTTTCTTTTGGTCAGAGAAGTCTAGGAAAAATATCATGAGATCTTAAATTATCTTGTGAATTTCTATACTTAATTAAATGTAAATAGCTTGTGTTAAATTATGTAAATTTTATACTTATCAAAAATTGAAAAAATCAATCCCACATTGTTCATAAAAATCATGTTTGTCCATTGTAAAAAATTGAAAATTATTTGATTATGTTTGAGTATTAAAGTTGATCTTCTAAGAAACCTTGTATTTTTATACAAAAATAATTATATTAACTTAAATACACATGAGAAAATTATGAAAAGTAGTTTTCTGAGTTTGTAGTGATCGGGAAAACTTGGGAGAAATAAAAATTACTTTTTAGAAAATACTTAATTTTTTAGCTTTATTTTGAATTTAAAAATAATTTAAAATAATTTAAAATTCCAAAATATCAAAATACTTCAAAATATTCCTAATAGTTTCCTGATCACTTAGGGACTCATTAAAATATTTTTTTTTAATTTTCCTAAATTAAAGTAAATTTTAAAAGCTTAAAAATGAATTTTCCCTATTTTTCCCATTAAAATAATTACAATGAATAAATTAAAAATTATAAAAATACAAAGTTTGATTCTCTGAGTTTTCTGAACTCTGAGGAGTCTAAAAAAACATAAAAATATTTTTTGTAATTAAAACACTACTTTCTATTTAATTAAATCATTGAAATTGATCCAAAATTAATTAATAATAAAAAAATTTAATTCAAAAAATCATGAAATTTCGTTTAAGTATTTCTCTGACCTAGGGAATCCTCCAATAATTTTCTCATAAAAAGAATTATCATGGAAAGTTAAATAAATTAATTTCTAAAAATGCCTATTTTTTGGGTTTAAATAAATATTTAAATTAAATTAAATTTTGAAGAAGCCCACATATTCTCCTCTTATATTGTAATTACCTCATGGATATGATACTCAAAATGCTCAAAGTCATTTGAGTTGTGGTTAATGAGTTATGAAGTGAAGTGCCCCAGTGAAGTGCCCCATGAGCAAAATAGTCATTTTAGACTTTGGTACCTTAATCAAAATTTAAGGATTAACCAAGGGAGAATGGGTAATTTTGATCTTAATAAATATGTTTGGATGATTGAAATACAATGAGATTAAAAGGTAGAAACTCACTCACCACCCTTGCACAATGTTAACAAAATCAATACTCTCCTAATAATCATGACTTGGAAGTCAACTAAGATCAAATGATTCTTGAGTGATGGAAGAGGTCATAATTTATTTTTCTCAAGCCCAAAGTTAAGGATGATGTGATCATTTAATAAGAATACATATAACTTTAATCAAATTTTTTTATAATCACCTTGCCATGTATCATGATAGTTAAAGGCTTAGTAGTGACCTGGGCTCAATGCCTAAACTCAATCGATTGGATTTAGAAGATGACATGATTGGTGATTAACATATTTAAACTCTACAAGCCTGATCGTAATTGTGGGCACCACAATCTTAAATGACCTAAACTTGCTTTAGGGGCACCCACTCACATAACTCTTAAATGAAACATCAATTAATTAATTGGGTATCCTATAGTCAGGATAATTCAATTGTTAGGTTTCACTAAGTAACAGGGTAGTTACACTTTAACCTTTGATGAGTAATAGAACAATATGATAAGCTCAGAATGAACTCAAATTTTTTTAAAAGATCTTCAAAGTGGTCCAGGGTCAAGCCTTGAGCACTTTCAAATCCATTGGACATTCTGAAGAGCAAATTAGACTTGTAATTATCTTGTTCTAAAATCATCTACTAGAATCTTTTTAGATCCAATAACGTCATAACTTGGGGTTTCATAGCTAAACCTTCATCTACTCCTATAATTTAAATTCCCTGCAAAATTATATACGTGCCTTGCAAGTACTAACCTTTCAGGTGGAGGAACGAGATAAATCAACGGGTACGCTTTTAAATTAATTCATTTACCTTTCTATACTTATTGTCTCAAGCTTGAATATTAACAACGTGTCACCCTGCATGAAAACAAAAACAGCTAAGATAGTCATAAAATAAAAACTAAAACTAAAACTAATCAAGATAAAATTCACAGCCACAACATTCAAAATATAAAGACAACTTAAAATTTAATCACAAACATTAAAAAACCATAATTACAAATAAATTAAGATGTCTCTAGGAGGAGGTAACATATGGTTGCTAATGAGATTTCCCATGGTTTAAATAAATGGTTTAAATAAAAGTATGGAACTCTTGTAAATTCATTTTGACTAAGTGAATCCGAAAGAAACTAGTGGTACCGGAATGAGAGAACCGTAGGATCCTAACCGGTGTCATTCTAATCAACTTTAACATGTCCCATCGCCCTAAAATATTTAAGGAACCAAAACCATAGGGACATTTGATTTGACATTATAAACTGACACATTAGAAAGCTTAAACTCGTCACACCGAGGAGCTTGGAGCTAGCACTATTGGTAGCACGACCGTCTTCATCAGCAAGAGGATCTACAACTGCATATATTTCCTTAAAATTAAAAAAACAAAGCATAGGATTTTGAGGTTGTTTGCTTATGCAACATAAATCCTCAACTCATCTTTAAGCCTTTGTATGGTTCTGCTATACAATATAAGCCCTAGCTCATCTTAGGATTTCAAAGTTGTCATTTGTCTCGACCTAAATCCTCACATCTTCTAGGCTATATGCATAATTTTTTTGCACGAATGTAATCCCAAATTAATTAATAAAATTGGTAGGATGAAACATTTAAATAATTTCTCCAAAATGGAAGCCAAATAGTAGGATAGTTTGGGAAGTCATTGACGTTCTCCTCAGGATCTGTGACATCCCCTAGTTCTTCCTCCATTGGATTCTACAATAAATGTTTCAAATTTGAGCCATTCCCTTTTCACACCCTTTTCACACCTCTTCCTTTTCACACCTCTTTGTCTGATCTCGTTGAAAAATCCTATCTTTTTTACCTCTTTGAAGATAATATTCCCTGATTCTGCAGCGCCCCAACACCGCGTCCGAGTTTTCTTAGGTGACCGCGGTTATCTAAGAAGTAATTAACTATAGAGGCTCGCCCTTATAAGAAGCTTTTTCCAAACCCAACTTAATATAAACCCTATTTAATTCTTTATAATAGATAAGGGAACTTGTAGGCAAATAAAATTATTTTTGCAGACCAAACGAAAGCCATATATTTCTTAGTTTATTTGACCGAGCCTCACCCTCAAATCTTGTGCTTGTATTTTGGGATAGATAGATGGCTTAAGGTATAGTGCTCTTTCATTTAAACTATGAAAGACACGGGATCAGTTTGATTTCATATTTTTCTAAACTTATGTATATATATATATATATTTCCTACACGTTTAAAATCAAAAGAAAAGGAAGTTACAAAAGTTTTCAAAATAAAAAAATAAAAAAGGAGAAAAAATAGCCCCTAAAATTACAAGTACTGATCCCAAAAAGAAAGACAAAAATATATCTGAAAAATAGTCTCCAAAGAAGAACACAAAAAATTGTGGCAAAAACAGCAACTGCCACTCTATCATAATCTTCAAGGCAACAAATCAGAAGAAACATGGAATCAAGATGTAAATCTTAAGTGTGGAGCAGAAAAATAGTCCCCAGCCAACAAAAAAAGGAGTGCAGCAGGTGGGGAGTAAGAAACAACACATTGCAGTGTAAACATGTCAGATATGGCAAGCCAATTTGTAAGTCTATTCCCTTCCCTATTGTCGGCGTTATTTCAGAGATTGGTTTGTTTGTAGGGTTGCCCGTAAGAAGCTGTCGGTCACTGGAATCAAAATCCCGTCGCCCGCTTCGGAAGGACGTTGAAGTATGAAATCAAACCGACCCCATAATTTTCATAGTTTAAAATGAAAGAGCACTGTACTTAAAATCATGTATCTATCTTAAAGGATAAACACAAGACTTGAGGATGAGGCTCGATCAAATAAATTAAGGAAAGTATGACGTCCGTTTGGTCTGCAAAACTTTTGTATTTGCCGACAAGTTCCCCTATTTAATATAGGGTTTATATTAAGCTGGGTTCGGACATGCTTCCTATAAGGGCAAGCCCCTATAGTTAATTACATCTTAAATGACCAAAGTCACTTAAGAAAACTCTCGATAAAAATTAATAAATATTATCTTCAAGAAATTTCAAAGGGTGGTACTCTTCGACGAAATCAGATGTAGAAGTGTGAAAGGGGATTGGTTCAAATTTGGAACATTTTATTATAGAATCCAAAGGAAGAAGA